>NW_027555782.1:0-28655 GCF_003287225.1 Phascolarctos cinereus
GCAGGATTTGAATTCAGGTCCTCCTGACTTCAGGGCCGGTGCTCTATCCACTGTGCCACCTGGCTGCCCCATGGGCTGTTTTCAAGATTGTGTGGAGGATGCATTGGAGTGTAGAGAGACGGTACAGGGACACCAATCATAAAGTTATTGGAGTACAGTTGCAAGGTGAAGAAAGTATGCACTAGGGTTGTATCTGTGTGAGTGGAGAGAAGAGGATGTATTTGAAGACACTGCAAAGATAAAAATGACAGCTTGACAATAGATTTGCTTTGTGGGGTGAGTAGGAATGCAGAGCAAGGGAAAACAACATTTTGAGCCCAGGTGAGTAGGAGAATGATGATGCCCTGATCAGTTATAGAAAACTCAGGGAGAAATGAGGATTTTGGGGGGAGGTATAATAAGAAGTTTTGTTTTGGACATGTTGGGTTTGAGATGCCTATAGGACATTCATTTGGAAATGTCCAGTACCTGGGTCAGGACTTAGGACAAGAGTTAAGGAGAAAGACCAGACAGGACCTATAGATCACAGCTTCATCTGAATACAAATGATATTTGAATCAATGGGAACTATTGAGATCACTGAGCAATGTAGTGTAGAGTGAAAAGAGAAGGCCAGGAGAGAGTCTTGGGGTACATACTCAGTGGTCATGACATGGAAAATGGATCAGCAAGGGAAACTGAGAAGAAGCAGTTTCACAGAAAAGAAACGAGTTCAGAGAGAACAGTGTGGTGAAAACCCAAAGATGATAGAATATTTGAGAGGAGAGTGGTCAGCAGCATCAAATGCTAAAGAGAGATCAAAGAAGATGGAGAAGAGGCTATTTACTTTGATAAGCAATCATTGTTAACTTTGGAAAGAGCAGTAGCAATTGAGTAATTGAAGTCAGAAGCCTTTATACAGGGGTGTGAGAGGAGAGGATGTGGGGGCCCTGAGAACAGACAGATTTTTCCAAGTTGTTTCACCAAGAAAGAAAAGAGATATATGACAATAGCAGAGCTGCTGATACCTGGTGAACATTAATTGTGCTGTGTTGGTAGGCAGCAAGGAAGGAACTAGTGGATAAGGAGAACTAGCGAATGTAGGAAAGTCTTCAGTGATTGAGGAAAGCTTATTAGAGAACTGATATTGAGAAAAAAGCTTTTGAGTGACACAGCAAAGCAGGTTATATTAAAGTAGATGATATTCGATTAGGGGATGGCTAAACACATTCTGATACATGAATATAATGGAATATTCCATGGTGCAAGAAATAATACAGAGAGGCAGCTAGGTGGCACAGTGGTTAGAGCACCAGCCCTGGAGTCAGGAGGACCTGAGTTCAAATCCAGCCTCAGACACTAGCTAGCTATGTGACCTTGGGCAAGTCACTTAACCCATTGCCTCACAAAAAAAAAAAAAAGAACACTGACCATGGTTCAAGTCCCAGCTTGGTCACTAACTATGACTCCCTGGGCATGTCAATTTCCCTCTCTGGGCCTCAGTTTCTTCCCTATGCAAATTAAGGGGTTGGATGAGATATTCTTTAAGGTCCCCTTCCAGCTGTGCCATCCCTTGCTTCTATTTGTTGTTGTTATTAAGCCATTTCGATTGTGCCCAACTCTTTGTGACCCCATTTGGGGTTTTCTAGGTAAAGATATTAGAATGGTCTGTCATTTCCTTCTTCAGCTCATTTTCAGATAAGGAAAGTGAGGCAAACAGGGTCAAGTGACAAGCCCAAGGTCACACGGCTAGTAAGTTTCTGAGGCCAGATTTGAACTCCAATCTTAACATCTACCAATACTTGAAGCTGGTGATGGGTGGAGGGAGGAGAAGCAGGTAGAAAATGGGAAGAATGGTATTTCAGTTTGCTTGGTACTTTTAATGCTCATCCCCTACTTTGGAGTAAGCCTATGCCGTGTGGAAGTACACCTTCCTGGTTGTTCCTGGCCATCTGACTCATCTCCTTTCCTCTTCTCCCCACCCACCCCTAGCCTTGGTGGAATGAAATGACTGCACTGCCAACCGCCCCCACCTTGTACCTCCAAATCCACTAATCTCCATCAAGTAGTAATGTTTTTAAAAGACAAAATATGGAACTTTCTGTATCCTAATGCCAATATCTAAACACAAGTTGTTTTTTTTTTTTTAAAGAAAGGACAATTAAAATGATGGCTGGAGAATCCAACTGGCATTGATATTTGGGACTACGACCTATGCCATAGTTTCCAGCTTGGCCACTATGCTGTTCAGAGTATCTGGAGTTTTAGGATGACCACTGACAACAGACACAGGTATGAGTAGGAATGAATACGTGTGTTGAAATTCTCTCTTTCAGACAAGATATGAAGATAGTAAGAAAATATAAGAAATATAAAAAACAATAAATAATTTTAAAAATTGGCTTTTACATACCAATTGTACATCAGGATTTACATGCTGTTGTATTGCTCGTATAAATGCCGCTGTGTTTTCTTGTGCTTTTATGCTACATAAAAAAATAAATATTTAAGATCTATAATTTTCTATACGTCAACACAGTGGTTCATCATATAGCATTAAAAACACTACACATGGATATTCCTAAAAAATAAAAACGTTTAGTGAAAAAAAATTTTACTTGAAGCAAATTAAAACTCCCAAGTATAAAATGTGGGTACTTTCACTACTAGACTAGCTTAATATGTTCAAAAATCATGCTTTCAATTAAATTTTTAATTTAGTAACTTGCCAGGGAGAGTGTCAAGGGGACTCAGTCAGATGGAGATTGACCTGGAAGGCCTTGGAAACCCCTGCCAACCTCGAGATTCTGTGCTTCTAAGGAAGCAGAATATCTTTGGTTTTAAGGATCTTTATTAATCCTATTTTGTTGTTACTATTGTTGTTGTTTGGTCTTTTCAGTCCTGTTCTACTCTTCATGACCCCATCTGGGATTTTCTTGGCAAACACACTAGAGCAGTTTGTCATTTCCTTCTCCAGCTCAATTTACCAGATGAGGAAACTGAGGCAAACAGGATTAAGTGACTTGCCCAGGGTCACACAGCTAGTAAATATCTGAGGCCAAATTTGAACTCAAGAAGATGAGTCTTCTTGACTCCAGGCCTGGCACTCTCTCTACTGTGCCACCTAGCTGCCCTTTGTTGTTATTATTTTGTAACTTTAAAATGAAGTTGTGGCAGAATTCTTGAATCACAGGCATTATAACATCAATGGCCTGAAGCAAAGACTCTGGCAAAATTAGGGGGGAAATCTGGGAAAAATCTAGAGAAAAAAATTTGGAAAATGTTCCCTCCCATTGTATCTATGCAGACAGATTTCTGAATGAAGTTAATTAAAATCTAACTCATATCCACCACTTCATTTAATACCAGTCAAAGGATCTCTTCTTTTACCATGAGAGCAGCTGTTGGTTTTATTTTTTTAATAACTGCCTCCTCTGGGTAGTTGTCTCAACTCTCCCCTTCAGTTTAATCAAATCAATCAATTGACCAAAACATTTACTGAACATCACCATGACTAGGTGCCAGGCACTAAGCAGTGCCCTAGGGCACTAATACATAAACCATTATTCCTGCACCACAGGAGTTTAGGAAGAAGCTGCATGGTCCAGGGGAAGGCGTGCTGTATTCTACAGCAAAGGACCTTGATCTGAATCCTGACTCTGCCGCTTAATACTTGTGTGATTGTTGTCAAATCACTTACACCTCTTTGGGACTCAGTTTCTTCATCTGTAACATGAGGCAAATGGACTAGATGACCTCTCCGGCCTCCTCTAGCTCAAAATCAAGGCTCTTACTTTAGTTTCCTGCATTAGTCGGTCATGTCCAGATGCTTGTAGTATTGAGTCATTTTAAATCCAAGAGCCTTTTAGGAGTAAGCCTCCAGGTGGCAGGACTAGTCTGTCCTGATTTCTTGTGGCAGGTGAGCGTGATCTGTGGCAAATGTAAGATCTTAATTTCTTTGTCATGTCCAATTCCATGATATGCATGTAGATTTAGCCTCTAGTCTTTTTAAAAGGAGATGATTTATATCAATCAAAAGGGAAATAAATAACCTCTCCAGGAGGAGAAGCCAGCCATTAGCAATAAAACCTATAAGCAAGAAAAGGCTCCGCTATCTATTTTTCTTAACTTTTCACAGACTTATTGTCCAATTTGTGGACCCTATTCATTCTGTTCTGCATGCCTGAATCTGTTTCTTTCATTACTCTATTTTTCTACAGAATAGGGAAAGGGAGATAAGAGAAAATGATGCTCAAGCTAGGCAATTTGTTAACATCTCAAGAAAGAAATTCTATTGCAAAAAAGTTTTAAATGATTAGCTAAAATGAGGCTTTGGGATCATCTGAGATTATTAAGAAGCCTTGCTCTGTTGAACCAAGATTCATTATTAACTAAGTTTAATTTTGAGTTTTGAGCATGGTTTACTCCACATGCTTTACTACAGTACACTGGTTAAAGATGGGAAAGATAGAAACAGTTATGGCATGCGCAAAGAGTGGTATAACCAGGGCATGAAGAGATGTGGTTTCTGATCCCAGTTCCTCCAATAATAGTTACCAAGGGGAAATCACTTTTCCTCTACAGGCCCTTTTTTATAATCTCCAAAATGAGAAGGGTGTAACAGATAATCTCTAAGGTTCTTTTTAATTCTGTCGTTCTTTGATTATAAAGGTGTAAAATGACACTATCACATTGCCGTAGTTCCAGAGTGTTCTACCCTGGCGAAACCACATGGGGAATATTTCTCAGTTCTGACACTTTAGGAAAGACAATGACACAATGAAGTACGAGATGGGTACAGGACTTCAAATCATGCTAGAAGAGGGCCAGTTTAAGAAACCGGAGATGATTAAACTAGAGAAGAGGAAACAGGTCAGACATGATACCTGTCTTCACATTTCTGGAGAACTATCGTGACAAAACAGAATTCACCTTGTTCTGTTCAGAGCAATGCGTAGAAGCAACAAAAAAGCAGATTTTAGCCAGCGAAGAGAAAACTTCCTAACAACTGGAGGTTCTCCCAAACGAAATGAGCTGCCTTGGGAAGGCTGTGAGCTCCCAATCACTGCTGGTATTCAAACAGAACCTGGACAGCCAGACACGTGTCAAGAATGCTGTCGGACAAATTCCTATTTAGTTACAGGTTGAACAAAATGCCCTAAGGTCCTTTTCAGGTCCAAGTCCTATGGTCTTATGATGTTTCAGGGCTCTTCTTAGGTCTAAGATTTTACAGTCATATATATCCACCCCATTCTGCCTATGAAAACATATCTTCCCTGGGGTAGAGGTGGGTAAGGAAGGTGGCAGAGGGGAGAGAAAGACTATTAAAGAATCTCACAGTGCCTGCTTCTCTTCATAAGCACATCAAATGTTAGTAAAGTGCAAAGCACATTCCTATTTTTACAAAGAAAGAAAACAATTCCAGTGAGTATTAGGAAACTATCTATGCTACAAGAGGAGAATTATTTGTTAGCAGATTTAGAACTGGATGGGATTTTAGAAACCGCCAATAGGAAAACAGAAGTCCAGAGGGGCAGTGACTTGCCCAGCATGATACAAACACAAAGTAGCAGGGCCAGGCTTCAAAACTAAGTCTCCTAACTCTGACACCGTTTCTATTACGTAAGGGTTTGGGTCAGAAATTCTCTTTTCCTTTTAAATTAAATTTAAACTCAATCTTATATGCCCAAAGTAGCCTCTTTGTTTAATTATTCTTTAATTACTGTTAAGTTTAAAAAATAACTGACCTGAGAAGTTCACGAAAATATTTAAACTGTTTCAAACACCTTTTTTAGGGACTGTGTGAAAGCACACCTTTCTAGAAATGTTATAACCCGGCATATGCCATAAGAGAAACTTTTTCTAAATGCTACTTGTCATAAAACTCCTCTCTCTTGGACTCTCTGTTTACATTAGGTAATATCTTCTGACAAAAAAGCCTTTTACTCTTGCTTCAAGTTATGTTTGAATTAAAAAAAAAAAAAGACCATAGACTAGTTCTCCAAATAGTCTCACATTTTGGGCTGCCCAACGAGAAATCCCATGGGCTCGCTCACTCTTCTCAAGCAGCTCAGGAGGCTCTCAGCTGCATCTTCATTTCTGTGGCCACACACAATCAGCCAGTTATTCAAGCGCTGGGCACCTAATAGCTTGCAGTGACGCATGTCCGCGACCAATCAGCAGCAGACATGGGCTGACACTGAGAAAGAGGACAACATCAGGATTCAGTGATTCCATTCAGAAGGCAGTCATATCAAAGTCACATACAGAGTCATCTGGTCTAAGCAGAAATGTTTGGTAGAGTTCGCTCATGCCAATAATGACCGCTACAGAAAGCCAGAGAATGGCTGATGGAGAAGAGATCTTAGAGATCCTTTATTCTAACCCTTTTGTTTTACCAATATGGAAACCCAAGTCTAGGGGGAGAAGTGACTTCATGGGATTATGGGACTGGAAGTAACCTCAGAGTTGTCTAATTCAATTCATGGCCAATGTGGAAGGGACTTTGGAGAACATGTATTCTAACCTCTTTGTTTTGTTTTACTGATACAGAAACCTAGGTCTAGTGGAATGAAATGATTTCAAGGAATTAATAGTTTTGAAGGGAGCTCAGAGGTCATCTAGTTCAACTCAGTGATGAACAAGAATCTCTTTCATGAAAACACTGACAAGAGGTCATTCTGCCTCCACTCAAAGACCTTCAGCGCACAAACTTTTACCTCCTAAGGCAGCCCCAACTGACTTTGGAAAACTCTAGCTATTAACAAGTTTTTCCTTACATCAAACCTAAATCCCTCTTTATAGCTTCTGTCCACCATCCCTTTACCTCTGATCTCTGGACCCAAGAAGAACAAGTCTTCTACCATAGTAGAGTCTTTCCAGTACTCAAAGACTGCCATCATATTCCCCCTAGGTCTTGTCTTTTCCAGGCTAAATAGACATAGGGTCAGCAGACTTAAAGTTGGAGGAGACTTTAGATGTCACTGAGTCCAGCCCCTTCATTTTATAGACAGTAAGTGGGAGAATTAGGATTTGAACCCAGATCCTCAGACAACAAATTCAGAGTTTTCTCCAAAGCACTATGCCGCCTCCTCAGTTCCTTTAACTAATCCATATAAGATATGGTGTCCATTCCCTTCACTGTCACGGTTGTCTTCCTCTGCACTGGCCTTTTTACAACATTATAATCTCAAACAGAAAATGCCAAATGTGATTTTCTAGATTGCTTCAACAATATAAAGGCTAGTACAGAAGATGGTAGAGGTCAGGATTCTTTTTCTATGCAGCTTACCAGGAAGCAGAGAGGTGAGACGAGGACATACAAGCTTTCCCTTCCTCTTCAAAAGCCCCAGGGATTAGAAATCTAATAAATCAAGCACTCTGCAGAACTACCAAAGCCAAGCACTCCAGGAGCACCCAGACAAAGCTAAGATTAGTTCAGCAGCCCCTCCACACAGGACCGCTCACTGGAAAAAGGTGAAAAAGGACCTTGCTGCAGGTTTTGTATCTCGTTTGTGGGCCTGAATTTTTTAATAGCCAAGCAGCACTTTCCTCCAGAAGCTTAAAAATAAAAAAGAAATGACCAAAACTATGGGATCACTGTTGTAGAACCTTCATCTTCATAATCTATTATCAACTGATCAACTGTGAAAGATTCAGCTACTCCGACTGACACGATTCAAGACAATTCCAAAGGACTCACGATATGAAAAACGCTAATGCTAAAAAAAAAAAAAACCTATCTACCTCCAGAGAGAGAACTGATGAACTCTGAATGCAGACTGAAGCATACTTTTCTTATTTTCTGTATTTTTCTTGCCTTTTTTTTTTGCAACATGGTTAATATAGGGATGTGTTATATGACTTCACATGTATAATCAGTATCATATTATTTGTCTTTTCAATGGATGCAGTCGGGGCTAGAGGGAAACAGAATTTGGAACTCAACATTTTAAAAAATTAATGCTAAAAATAAAAAATTTTTACAGGATAATTTATTATCATTAAATAAAGTGCCATATGTATCATTACTACGCAAGTGCTACAAGGATCTGGGATTTTGTGAGCATAGGGAAATTTTCATTGTGAGAACTCCATTCATCAACCCATATCACAACCAGTTTAAGCTGATAAAGAGGCAATGTGTTACAGTGGAAAGAGCAAATAACTAGAAGTCTAGGGAATCTGAGTTCAAATCCTGCCTCTACCACTTACCACCTATGTAACCTTGCACAAGTTACATAACCTCTCTGGGCCTCAGTTTCCTCAACTGTAAAATAAGTGAGTTAGACAAGAGAGTGTTTAAGGTCCCTTTCCATCACCAGACCTATGATTCTGGGAAGATACGTGAGGTATCCAGAGTTTCAATGACTAGCCTAAGGCCATACAGCTACTCAGTATCAAGTGCAATGTGAACCAGGGCTTCCTCATTCCAAGCCCAGCATTCTAAACACCAGACCATGCTGTGTCTCACAACAATATAAGGCTTTATCGTTTTATTCACAGCAATCTTACAAAGTAGGTAACTATAAGAATTACTATCTCCATGTGATATCTGAGGAAACTGAGGCCAGCAGAGGTAAATGGCTTACCTACAAGCCCCCAGTTTGAAAGTGGTAAAGATGGGACTTGAATCCATTGCCTGACTGCTTTCTATACATTCTAGAACACTGATCTTATAATTATTTTTAGGGTTGCCTTGGGCATATAAGTTCCCAATGGTATCAACAGAATCTGCTTCAATTACAATGAACTGGGAGTAAGGAGGTCTGGCTTCTAATTCCAGTTTTGCTACTAATGAGGTGTTTAATTTTACGCAAATAAATTCACCTTTCTAGGCCTTAGTTTTTTCATTTATAAAATAAGGACGATCTCTAAGATACCTCCTAGTTCTCTAGTTCCTTAGGAACACACACAGATTTAGAGCTTCACAGAGGAAGTCCAACCCCTTCATTTGACAGATGAAGTCTAGGTCCAAAGCCAATTGATAGGAGGCAGGGTTGTGACTTACTCAGGATCTTTCTATGAGCCTATATTTAAACAGCGGCTAGAAATAACATCTTCTAACAAGTCTCAGAGTACAACACTTTGACACAATGGCATCTACAATCTCCCACTGAGCACAGAGAAGAATTAAGTAATCACCTCAGAGGCAGGTAGATAACACAGTAGATTGAGTGTGGGAGATGGATTCAGGAAGATTTGAGTTCAAATATGGTTTCTGACTCTTACTAGCTGTCTGGTCGTGAGCAAGTCACTTAACCTGTTTTCCTCAGTTTCCTCAACTATAAAATGGGGATAACAGTACCTATTTCCCTGCATTGTTGTGAGGATCAGTCAAGTTTAGGGTCACTTAGTGCAATGCCTAGCACAGAGTAGAAGTTTCATAAAGGCTTGTTTCCTTCCAATCAAGTCAATCACCATTCATTAAACACCTACTATGTGCCAGTCACTGTGCTAAGTCCTGGAAATACAAAGAAAGGCAAAAAAATAGCCCTTGCTCTCAAAGAGCTTATAGTCTAATGGGGGAGAAAACATGCAAATACCTATGTCCAAACAAGACAAATCAGAGACAATCTTAGAGAGAAAGCATCAGGAAAGGCTTCTTTGTAGAAGGTGAAATTTTAGAGGGGATCTGAAGAAAATCAGGGAAAATGAGGAGAGGGAAAATAAAGGATGCTCTGACAGAACTGCTATCCAGGAAGACTCTGGGGTTACAGAGTTAAGGGGACAAAGTAATTAAATAGGATGTGATCCATCAGTCACTCTAACTGTTCACACTTATAGGCACAAAAATATCTCTTTCCAAATGAAAATAAAATGACAACACTCACTATACTGTCCTGCATTAGTATTTTCTCTGAAGGAACTACGCGGCCTGTCAGAGACACCTGGCATCCAAACTGTAGTCCCCAGGTCTCTAGTTCAAAACGAGCCTCCGTGTTTCTGTGGAGAAGAGAATCTGACATGAAATTATGAATGCATTCATCTTCAGAGGAAAAAAAAAACAGTGAAAAAAAACTGATGGTAAACTCTCCCTCCTTATTTTTGCTGGATTTCTCATATTGATGGCTCATTTTTTTTTTTTATCATTTCATTGTTCCGGCAAATAAACACAACTCCAAATATAGGCAGCTATGTGGCGCTGTTGGCCATCAAACACAGCACCTGGAGTCAGGAAGAGCGGATTCCAAATCTGGCTTCAGATACTTACTATGTGACCCTGGGCAAATCGCTCAGCCTCCGTCTGCCTCAGTGTCCTTATCTGTAAAGTGGGCATCATAAAAGCATCCTCCTCCCAGAGTTGTTGTGAAGATATAGGTAGTAATATTAGGAACACACTTTGCAAACCTTAAAGCATTATAAGTGCTAGCTATTATTATTAGATACAGTAGGTTGAACCTAGCTAGCTCCAGTGGACAAGGGAAAGTTCTGGTGGGATTCTCTAATCTTGCTGATTAGGAATGAAGTCTAGTAATATATACAGTCAGAAGGTGACTGAATAAAAAACTGCATCCAATGAGGGTTTTTCATTAGGAAGGCAAGTGTGCACAGAAACCTCTGAGGTGATGAACTGGTCACCAGGAACTAACATTGGTGACAGTCTAGAGGATAAAGAGAGACAGAGAGGGGCCTGAAAGCCACAACTCTGGTTCTGGTTCTCCCTAGAACACTGTTCCCTTTCAGTCTTTAGTGGTGTTTCTAAGTTATCCAACGACCTGAGTTAATAAAACGTTTTACAGCTTTGGACTCGGGAGGATCTGAGGTCAAATCCAACTTCAGACACTTGACACTAGCTGTGTGACCCTGGGCAAGTCATTTAACCCCAAATGCCTCACCAAAAAAAGGAAAAAAAAGTTTATAAAATTTTTAAAAAAAGAAACCATTTTATTTCACATGCCAGGCATCTAAGGCATTATGTGTGTGAGGGTCATTGTTCATGAGACTAATTAAGACAAGTGACATAAGTAAAGCGCACCATGGAGATTAATCAGGAGGACTGACCTCCAGAATGCTGTGCATAAGGACAGACCAAGGCTCTAAAGCCAATTACCAGGGGGCCAGCGATGTAGATGGACAATAGACAAGAGGCCAAACACATGACTCCAGGTGGACAGGAAGATCATAGGATCACAGATCTAGCCAAAGGGAACCCAGACATCACACAGACCAACCCCCTAATTTTATAGATAAAGAAGCTAAGGCCAAGGAAGGTTAAATGATTTGCCCAAAGGCACGGATGTAAGTGTCACAGGGTAGGATCTGAACTCAGGGTGAAGAATCTATCCCCAACTAGAGAGGCTAGGGAGGCTTTTCAAGGAATGAGGAGAGCTGACTCAGGGGAATGGAAGCCATTTTTATTCTGGGTTAAGGGTATTTATAATTTAAGGGAGGACTAGAAGCCCAATTGAAGAGTCATACCAGACCTGTCCCTAACAGGATTCTGCAGTAGAGCTCAAGTAGGCAAGTGAGGACACTGGGGGGATTAGGACAGCAAGTGGTTAACTATGTGAATTGAGTAAATTACACTGACTCCTTCTTCTGACTCAATTCTGGAGCTAGGTTCGTTTCTATTCAATTATGGGTGTAGTCCAACTTCTGTCTTGTGAGAAAACTTTATTCAATTGTGGGAATTGGGAAAAAAATCTTATTGCACTGTCTGAACTTAGCCCTTTCGTGGCTGGGAAACTGGACCACCTCTACCTGCTGCTTAAAGACCTTTAACCAAGGACCTAGGTTACGTTGATCAGAAACCCAGTCAGATCCAAAGACTAATGCAAAGAGTTTTCTAACAATTATACATCTCAAGCAACCCATTTGTCTTATCTGAAAACTGGCCCCATACTAACCAATCAGTTATTGTTTCCATGTTCCCTTGACTGGTCACAGATGTTTAGGGAGTGGGACACCTCTTTCTCTGAAGCCAGGGAACTATACCTTTTCACTCTCCCCCTCCCAACTTGGAAAGTCCCTAATCCTTCCTCCAATTAGAAATCAGATTAGTTAATGTTGTATTGTTTCTTTTTAATTAAGTGGCTTCATTTGATTAATTGTTTTTAATGTATAAAAGTCTGTCTCCCACTGTATCATGTCCAGACCTAACCTGAGGAGGGGGCTTGGTCTTCTTTTCTTGGGCAATTGCCTTGCGTTGCTTATTAACTCGATATGAATCTTTGTTTTCCTCAGTCATTTCATCTTTCACCTACCACATAAGACACTCAGGCTCAGGCATTTGTATTCCTGCTTACACATATCCAAATCCAACAAGAATGAGGCCTCTCTATTTTTCTACAGAATAACCAGGAAGTGTGCAAGGTTGTGCCCAACCATTCTGTAGAATGTGAGATTCTAGAACTTGGATTGTAGATGAGAAAGAAAACAATGTACTCCAAGCAAGGTTTTGTATCACAGTAAATTACCTCTGAATGTTATCAGCAAGTCTAGACAGTCTCTGTTGCCTGCAAATAGGGTTTAGATGAGTTTCTGTAGCCAGGTCTTTCATCACGCGGAAATCTGAAGTCACTCTTTTGCTCAAACCTATTAAATTTGAAAAAACACAAAAAGGAAAAAAATTTACCATACACTTTATCACTCCAAGCCCTCACCTCAGTCACAATTTTTGCAGTTTATTAAAGTAAGGTTGGCTTCACAACTGAGGTAACTGTACAAGAATTCAATACGCAATTGCATTATTAAAAGTTCTTCAAACTTCCAAATCTGATGCATATTCATTCATTTATTTAACAAATACTTATTTTGATTATATTCTGTAAATATCTGAAGGGCTGAATAGCAGAAAGAGAATCAGACTCATTTATTATCTCAGTTCCAGAGAGCAGAACAAGGACTGGTTGGTGAAAGTTGTGAGGAGGAAGATTTTGGCTTGATATAAAGAGCTTACTAAAAATTAGCACTATTCAAAAATAGAATAGCAAGTTCAGTGAAATGGAGTCAGATTGGCCACATAACAGGAAGAAATGTATCCTAGTACCCACAACACAACCCCTGGACTCCATAACGATCCAGAAAACATACCAGATTGAGTCCAGATCAGGAAGTTCAAGAAAAAAAATCATGAGTCATTTTTCCAGTTCAAGTCAAAACAAGGAAACAAACAGAGAAATCTTTGGACATTAGGGATCAGAGTCTGGCCGGAGGTGTGTTGGGCAGAGCATTCCAGGACACAAGGCCTGAAAGAAGGCCAAGGCTGTATCCAAGGTCGAGAAGAGGTCCCAGGGAGACCCTGAGATTGTGCAGAATACAGGACCATGGTAGCCTTGTAGATCCCTATTCATTTCCAGATAACAGATCAAGGGCAAATTTAGGAAGGGACATATAACCAAAGGTGGCAGATGATGACTGGTCACAGAATCTAGGTTTTGTACTAAATGAGGAACAAATTCAGAAGTAATCAGTAGCTGTGTGGCTCAAACCCTAGGAACAGAGCAGGGACTCAGTTCTAGCCTCCAGTCCAGGCTGAAAGCTGAAAATAAATAACCAAGAGAAGAATCCCAGACCAAAAGGGAGCCTGCAGTTCTGTCATTAAAAACCTAAAGAGCTTTCCAGCTTATTGATAGTGGGCTTAGTCCAGCAGCAGTCTAACTGGAACTTCCAACTAGGGACAAACCCACAGGCATGTAAGCTTAAACCCAAACCTAGGTCAGGAATTTGCAGAATTCAGACCAGGAGGACAGTGTGCAAACCATTGCCTTAATCACACCATTCTGGAAGCAATGAAAACTTATAGGTCTCCAGCCTGAATTGTACTTGAGGTCCTGGAATAAGATAATACATTAGAAAGCAGCAGAAGGATCTAAGAGTACAGTGCCTCAGCTCAGATAGTCCCTTCAGAAATGTGCAGAGCTTGGCCCTAAAATAAATCTCAGAGTTAGGCAGTAGGCTAGAGGAATGAGCAAACAAAAAAGAAGCCCACCATAAAGAGTTGTTGTGGAGAAAGAGATGTTCAAGACACAAGTCCAGAAGAAGAGACTGACTCTAAAACATCTACAAGCAAAGTCTCAAAGAAAAACACAACTTGGGCACAAGTCCAACCAGAATTCCTTGAAGATATGAGGCAAGAATTTTAAAAAGAGCTAAAACTGATTTTGAAAATGAAATGAGAGAGCTAGAGGACAAAATGGGAAAAGAAATGAGAGTTAAGGAAGAAAGATATGGAAAGAGAATTAACAGCTTGGAATAAGAGGTACAAAGTCTTACCCAAGGGAAAACCTCCATGAAAATTAGAATTGACCAAACAGAAGCTAATAATAACTTCATGTGACATCATGAATATTGAATCAAAGTCAAAAGATTTTTTAAAAATAGAAGAAAATGTAAGGAATCACTTGGAAAAAAACAACTCAACTGCAAAATAGATACAACAGAGAAAATTAAAGCATCATTGGACTACCTGAAATTCATAACCAAGAAAGATCCTAAACATACTATTCCAACCCCCCCCAAAAAAACCACAACTACTCAGATCTCTCAAAACCAGAGGAAAAAGTAGAAACTGAAAGAATCCACAGGTCACCCCCTGAAAGAGATCTCAAAATGAAAACTCTCAGTACGTAGCCAAAATCCAGAGCTTCTGGGTAAAAAAAAAAAATACTGTAAGCAGTCAGAAAGTGAGAATTCAAGTACTGTGGAGCTAATTAGGCTCACACATGATTTAGCAGTCACCCCTATAAAAGAGTGAAGAGCTTAAAATATGATATTCCAAAAGGCAAAATATCTAGACTTATAGCCAAGCATAATTTACCCAGCAAAATTGAGCATAATCTTACAAATAACAAAATGGGCCCTAAATGAAACAGAGGACTTCTAAGCATTCTTGATAAAAAGGCCAAAGCTGCATAGAAACTCTGAAATACAAACACAGAAGTCAAAGGAAGCATAAAAAGGTAAACATAAGCAAACAGTCAAAAGAGATTAAACAAGGATAAACGGCTTACATTCTAAAATGGGTCGATGATACATGTATCCCCTTAGAACACTATCATCAGGAATCACAGAGGAAATCTAATTAGAGAGCACGGAAGTGGTCCTTATTATGTTTTGTTAATCTTAAAAGAAGAATGAAAAGAGAAGGGAAGAACACACCAGGGTGGGGATAAGTACTGGAAGGACGGAAAAAACTATGTGATATAACTGGGGTGCACAAGTAAAAGTTTATACAAAAAGGAGAAGAGATGGGTGGAGCAGATAATATTTGAATCTCACTCTCTTCTATACTGGTCAAAGGAGAAAATACACACACACAGAGTAGGGCACAGAAATATGTAACACTCAACAGAGAAACAGGAGGTAAAGGATCTATGGGAAAGAAGGTAATAAAATGGAGGATTAGTTAAGGGAGTTAAGGTAGTCTTAAGCAAAACAAACTCTTAAAGAGGTGGCAGGAATGAAAAGTATAGGAGAATAGGATGGAGAAAATTAGACAATTAATCACAACTGTGACTGTAAATAAAAGAACTCACCCATAAAAAGGAAGAAGAGAGTAGATTTGATGAGAAATCAGAATCCAATAATATGTTATTTAAAAGAAAAACATCAAACAGAAGAATATACACAGAATCAAAACAAGATGCTGAAGCAGAATTTATTATGCTTCAGCTGAGGTTAAAAAAAAAAGGCAGGCATAGCAACCATGATCTTAACAACAACAACAACAAAAAGAGTCCTAATTAAAAGATAAACGGGAAAAACATATTTTGATGAACTAAATGACAATGAATTAATATCAATACTAAACATATAGTCACTAAATGACATAGAATCTAAATTATTAAAGGAAACATTAAATGAGTTACAGGGAGAAATATATAGCAAAACTATAATTACAGGGGACTTCAATTTATCCCTCTCATGCCTAGATAAATCTAATTTTTAAAAAAATGACTGACCTGAACAGAATTTTAGAAAAGTTATTTCTGATAGATTTTGAGAATTTTGAATGGAAATAGAAAGGAGTGTACATATTTCTTATGTATACATGGCACCTTAAAAAAAAAACTGACTATATTATGACATATAAACTTCACAAATTCTGAAAAGCAGAATCAAATTAAACAAACCTTTTATGTACCATAATGAAAGTTATATGCCACAAAAGTCCTCTGAACCAAATATTAAAAAATAACTGAAGACTAAATAACCTAATCTTAAAGAATGAGGGGTCAAAAAACAAATCATAGAAACAATTATTTTCATTAACTATAATAACAAGACAACATACCAAAATTTAGAGAGTGCAGAACTTAAGCAGTACTTAAGGGAAAATTTCTACTTCTAAACACTTTCATCAACAATAGAAAAAGAATAGATCAATGAATTGGGCACATAACTAAAAAAAACAACAACTAGAAAACCAACAAATTAAAAACTCACAATTAAACACCAAAACAGGAATCCTGAAAATCAAGGGAGACAGCAACAGAAGTAAAAATGAAAAGTCACTGAATAAACAAATCTAGGAGCTGAGTTATTGGGGGGGGGGTTTTGATCAATAATACATATAAGCCATCAGTTAACCTGATTTTTTAAATGAATAAAAATCAAATTACTGATATCAAAAGTAAAAAAGTCAAAATTCACAACCAATAAACAAGAAATAAAAGAATGCACTGTTAGTGAAACCATGAACTGGTTCACCCACTCTGGAAAATAATTTGGAACTATAAAAATCTCAAAAAGCTATTAAACTTTTGAACTATTAGACCTCTGAGCCAGGCAACACTTCAAAGAGATCAATGAAAGAGAAGAAGGTGCTACAAGTACAAAAATATTTATAGTATCTCTTTTTGTGGTGGCAAAGAATTAGAAACTGCGGGAGATGCCTATCAATTTGAGAATGGCTAAAAAAGTTATGATACATGAATGTAATAGAATATTATTGTGCTGTAAGAAATTATTTCAGAGAAACAAGGAAGACTTATATAAACTGATACAGAGTGAAATGAGCAGAATCGGGAGAATAACTTATACAAGACTTAAACCCAGGTTATCTTCCTGGCTTCAAGGCTGGTTATCTGCTCACTATGCCTTTCTGTCTCTCATTGCCAACTAAATATAAGACATAAGAATTACCTGTGAGAAAGCAGAGCTCAGGAACCAGGTGAGCAATCCGGACTTCACCACTGTCAGTTCCCTTACTTTTCAACTGACTAACGAGCATTGGCTGGGTTAGGTCAGATAAGCTGATATCATATTGCTGTAAAATACAAGATTAAAAAAGGAAAAGTTAAGAAACTGCAGAATATAAGACCCTACTCTTGTCATTTTTCAGCCTCCGCAACCGCTGTCACATCCCATCAATGCTGATGCACCTTGAATTTCATTAACTCTTTCTAGAGGGACCCATCTATTACTAGATGGCTAAACAGAGAATTCTGTAGACTTGATAAAAGTAACATTCAACAAAGCATATGACAATGACAGTGGACAAAATGGAGAACTAAGTACTTGAATACTAGAGACAGCTAGGTGGAGCAATGGATAAAGTATCAGCCGCAAAGATGGGGAGACTGAGTTCAAATCTAGTTTTTTCCTAGCTACGTGACTCTGGGCAAGTCACTTCACCTTGCTCAGACTTAGTTTCCTCACCTATAAAATAGGATAATTACAGCATCTACCCCTAGGACTGTTGTGAAGATAAAATGAAGTATTTATAAAGTGCTCTGTAGACCTTAAAGTGCTATACAAAGGCTAGCCAGCTATCAGAGGTGTGTCAAACTTGGCTTGTTTGCTTGCACAGCTGGAAACAGATTAAAATGTAATTGGGAAATGTTTAATAAAATAAATGAAAATACAATATAACATAGATGACATTAACTTGTGGTTTTCTGAGTCAACATGTAGTCTGGAGGTATTCATTTCTATTTGAATTTGGCATCACTGCACTAGATGATAATGCAGTTGGGTGTATCTGACACTAGCTGAATAACAAGACCCAAAGCTAAGTCACTAAAAGTTTTGATCCCAACTTAGAGGAAGTTCTTTAGTGAAGTACTCCAGGGATCTATTTTGGCCTTGTGCTGCTCAGCACTTTTAATCAATGATGCGAAGTCACAGAATGCAATATAGGCCTTTCAAATATCAGCAGGTAACACAAAGCTGAGAGGGACAAATAGCCTGCTGGATGACAGAGTCTGGTAATGGTGGTCGTCCTTCATTTTCAAAGAGGACCAAGATGACATCACTATGCTAGAGTCAAGTTTTAGTGCGCACAACTGTGGCTGATCAGACTGATATGAGCTTGGAATGTTTTACCACAGGTCGGGCACAAATA
Organism: Phascolarctos cinereus; assembly: GCF_003287225.1. NCBI lineage: Eukaryota > Metazoa > Chordata > Mammalia > Diprotodontia > Phascolarctidae > Phascolarctos > Phascolarctos cinereus. Next base: position 18,269 of record NW_027555782.1, read on the forward strand.
GTCCACGTGAACTTTTGGGGTGGATTCTCTAAGTTTACATATCTTGCATTTCTCTTGAGCTACCTCAATTCTGCTTTGCTCACAGAGCAGAATACCTTCTCTGATGTGGGCACGCCATGCACAGGATCACTGCCCTGTGCCAATGTCTCCCATGTCACACAATCAATTCCAAAGTTCTTAAGAAAGATCTTGAGAGTATCCTTACATAACTTCTTCTGACCACCATGTGAATGTTTGCCCTGTAGGAGTTCTCCATAAAATATTCTTTTTGGCAAGCATACGTTTTGCATTCAAACATGGCCAGGCCATAGGAGTTGTGCTCTCTGAAGCAGAGTTTGAACTCTTGGCAATTTAGTTCGAGAACAGACCTCACTGTTTGGTACCTTATCCTGTCAGGTGATCTTCAGAATCTCCCTAAGACAATTCAAATGGAAGTGATTCAGTTTTCTGGCACAGCCCCTGGTATACCATCCAGGTTTTACAGGTGTACAACAATGAGGTCAGCACAATAGCTCTGTAGACCTTCAGCTTGGTAGTCAGTCTAATACTTCTTCTCTCCCACACTTTCTTTCGGAGCCTCCCAAACACTCAGCTAGCTCTGGCAATGCATGCGTTAACGTCATTATCAATGTGTACATCCCTGGAAAGTATACTACCAAGGTAAATGAACTTAGCCACAGCATTTAAAATCTCTCCATTTGCTGTAACCAATGGTTCCACATGGGTGGTGTGGTGATGGCTGATGGAGCACCTGTGTTTTTTTGCTGTTAACTGCTAGGCAAGCAGCAGAGAATCGATCCATACTTTGTCGCATCTCAGCTTCAGAGGTTGCATTGAGTGCACAATCATCTGCAAACAGAAAATCATGCACCAACACTCCTTCCACCTTGGTCTTGGCTTGAGTCTTTTCAAGTTGAAGAACTGAAGCTAAATATCTGCATTCAACAAAAGCAACATCCCAAGGCAAAACGACTACCTGAAGAATTAATATCAACAGATTAAAGCTCTTCTCTCAGCGAGAACAGTATGTTGCTAACTTGGAGGGAAAGTTGAGCCAACACACAGCTGGCATCAGTGAAGCAGAAAAGGAGTGGGCAGCTTTCAGAGATTTGGTGTACAGCACTGCATTTGCTCATCTGGGTCAGACTAGCAAACATCAAGACTGGTTTGATGAAAATGACGGGGAAATTCAGAAGCTGCTAAACGAAAAATGTGAGCTCCACAAGGTTTACCAGCAGGATAGTTCATCCATCTCTAAGAAGGCAGCATTTAATTCCATCAAAAGTAAAGTACAAGCAAAGGTTAGCGAGTCGCAGGATTCTTGGCTCAGTTAAGAAGGTAGATGAAAGTCAGTTTTATGCTGATAGTAACAATCCAAAGTTGTTTTATGATGCCCTGAAGGCTATTACATAATAAAAGGATCTCACACCAAGCTAGACTGGTGGGTGAAATATAATAAATATAATAATACGGAAATATTTAAAGTTCCATATGTCTTCAAAAGATCAATGGGATGGGGGATGTATCTCTTGACATTATTTCTTGTGAAAAAGATATGGAGGTTTTAGTAGACTGCAAGTTCAAGATAAGTTAGCAGTGTGGTGACCATTAAAGACGCTAATGCTACGCCATTCCCATTAAGAATAACAGCAGGGCAAGGAAGGTAACAAAAGTTTCCATTCTACTTGGCTCTGATCAAACCATCTGGAATACTGTGTTTGGTGCTGGGCACCACATTTTAGGCAAGACACAAGACAATCTGGAACAGAGAAGGAAACAACCAAGACAGTCAGACGAATGGAGAACATGCCACCAGCTGAAGAGTTTGGAGAAAAAAACGACTTCCAGAAGACATGATCAATACCTTCCAAGTATCCGAAAGTTGTTATGGGGAGAAGGGGTTAAACCTATTCTCAGTGACCTCAGAGGGTCACTGAGGCATTAGATGGCTGCTGCTAAGAGGCAGAATATGAGGGATAACTTCCTGATACTTAAGAGTTATCCAACAGCAGAATGACTGCTTTGGGTGGCATGTGTTCCCTGTCCCTGCAGGTCCTCAAGGCCACTTGTTAGGAATATTATAGAAGGGATTTTTATTCAGGGGTAGATTGGATAAAATGGCTTCTGGATTCCTTCACAACCTGTAGATTCTGTGATTCTTTGATTCTGTGATACTCACCCTCTACAACACCCTTTACAAAGCCGTTTTTATCAACACCAACTCTCAACCAAATCTCATCTAACTTTAGCCATGCAATGTTCTGCTTAACATTTTAGATATTTATATGTATCTTTTTCCCCCTACCATATCACAAACTCTAGGAGAGCACAGGCTCTCATTTTTGTAATCATTTTCACATTCCCCATACTACCCATAACAATTTTAGTCATAACCACAAAGTCGTGGACGAGAAATCCATACTACATGAAACCATATAATTGTTTTTCATAATGATAGCTAACATTTTTTAATTTAATTTTTTTTTTTTGGTGAGGCAATTGAGGTTAAGTGACTTGCCCAGAGTCACACAACTAGTAAGTGTTATGTGTCTGAGGTTAGATTTTAACTTAGGCCCTCCTGATTGCAGAGCCAGTGCTCTATTCACTGTGCCAACTAGCTGCCCTGAAACCATATCATTTTGAATGAGAAATCCTACATTAATCTAGCACATTCTACTTCGTTCCTATTGGCTGCCTATTGATGATTATTATTTATTATTCCTATTCCCCATTTATTAGGGTCATGTTTATGATTCTGATTGATAACCTGCCTTCTTTACTCAGAATGACCATATAATGACCATCGAATATCTCCTTCAGCAGCTCATGCTTTATTTTCCTCAAGGCTCTGAATAACATCTCAAGCTGAAAACTAAGCTGGATATCAACTGGACTCAGTGTGGCCTAGTCCAACTAATTATTCCAACTGTTTTAATGATCAATGAAGATTGCCATGGGATTGATTGACCAATGATGATAGGCATTAATTGTAAAGGAAGTAGACCAAGGGAAAGAGAGGTTTTTTTTTTTGAAATGGAGCTATGGGGGCAGCTAGGTGGCGCAGCGGATAGAGCGCCAGTCTTAGAGGCAGGAGGACCTGAGTTCAAATCTGACCTCAGACACTTGACACTTACTAGCTGTGTGAACCTGAGCAAGTCACTTAACCCTGATCTCCTCACACCAAAAAAGAGGGAGCTATGTGAGACTAAGCAAGTCACTTCTCTAGTCCTCAGTTTTTTCCTACATAAAAAGAGAAGGCTGGACTAGATGGACCTTGGAGGACCCTTCAAGCTCTAAATCTACAATCCCATCCTGAGCAAAGTTAAATCCTTTAATGACTTTATGCCTCAGTTCCCTCATTTGTAAAATGAAAGGCTGAATTCAATGGCCTTTAAGGTCCCTTCTTCTGGCTCTAATTCTATGATCCCATAATCGATAAAAAACAAAACAATTTATAAACATGGTATTTCTCACAATAAACCTGGGAGGTAGATAGTTGCAGAGTGAGATGGAGAAGGGAGAAGGCAACATTTATCTAACACCTACTACGTGCTAGGCACTGCGCTAAGCCCTTTACAAATACCACCTCATTTGGTTATTATGATTCCCATTTTACAGCTGAGGAAACTGAGGCAAATGGATTTGTCCTGAGTCACGAAGCTAGTAAATATCTGCAGCTGGATTTGAACTTGGGCCTTCCAGACTCCAGGCCCAGTGCTCTATCCACTAGCTGTAGTTACACCCTACAGATAAGGAAATGGAAGCTCAGACCTGTTAAGGCTCACGATCATGTAGTACATAGGTAACAGAGGAGAGCCAGACACAAATCGAGGTGCCCCCAAGGCTTGGAATGCAGCCCATCCCCACTGCTGTCCCTTAGAATCTATAGCTTCTTTCATAGACCCCTTGGGATGATACCTTCTGCCTAAGCTTTTCTTGAGTCCATTTTCAGAAACTTGATCCCTTCTAAGAATCTCCTTTTTCCTACAAAACTCAGCTCTAACACCACCTCCTACACAAATCCTTTCTTGATGCCTGTGTCTTCTCCTTCAAAACCCACTGTATTTCTTTTGCATATATTTTTTATACATTTCTACACATATGTGTCATTTCCCCAATAGACCGTAAGCTCCTTGAGGGCAAGGACTGTTTCATTTCTTTCTATTCCCAGCACCAAATCTTACATATAGTAAATATTTAATAATATTGATTTTAACTGATTCCTAGTCCAGTGCTTTTTCTACCACACCACCCCCATCACTATATGCTGCCTCATTTTCTCAGGATGGTATCTCACTTGCTAATGTCCAAAACTGTAATTTTATTTTCTTCCTTGCAAAACAAAACAATAGTAAAAAAAAATGCCTTTGAAAGATTCCACTTAACATGTATCTTCTGTGTAATTTACTTCATCCTATTCAGAGAATTAAAATTTATGAGAAATCTGGGTACTATTTTATGCTAATAACAATTCTAATTAAGAAAATAAGAGGCAAGAGTTCTTCCATTTCAATAAAAACCTTTTAATAATAAAAATCATAAATAATCCAATAAGTTCATTTTAGGTTAGTGATTGAACCTAACGCTGAGAATAATCAGTGACACATTTTATATAAGCACTCTTGTATGACGAGCTTATTTCCCCTTGAATAACATATCCTGCTGTAGAAATATAAATGCAACACTATTCCACACACAGCATCTGCAGCTCTTCTAAATGTTTTCCAATTAAGACCAAGAAAAAGAAATATAAAGGGAATTCAGTCTCAGGATTTCTGATAGCTTGAGGGCTGAGTACAAAATAATCAAGGTGGTATACGGGGAGGTGCCCTGGGCTTGGAGTATGGAGATCTGTGTTCAAGTCCTTGGTCTTTCAATAATTAGCTGTATACAGAGGGCTAGCCTTTGTGTGAAGAAGCCCTGGGTTTGAGTAATGCCTCTGACACATCCCAGCCTTAAAGTTGGATGGGACCTTAGACACTATCTAATTCAAACTCTTTAACTTCTAGATAAGGAACTGAGGCCAGAAAAGGTTAAGTGACTTTCCCAGGATCATAATGCTAGTTAAGTGCCCAAAACAGGACTTGAACCAAGGTCTTTCTGACTTGAGTCCAGCATTCCATCCATTACACCAAAGTGCCTCCCTGGGGAAACTCTCTAAAACCCATAAGCTACAGAGAAAATCACCAGTCTGCATCAATAGGAATTTCCATACCATGAGTTCCCAAAACTAATGAAATCACAAGTCCAGATATTAAAAAAAAAAAACAACCTTGGCATATCTCTTCACTTTCATAGTAACAATGATAATCATAATCATAATCATAACAGCAGCTAGCATTTATAGAATGCCTACTACATGCCAGGCACTGTGCGAAACTCTCTTTACAAATATTTCTCATTTGATCCTCACAGCAAGCCTGGAAGGTAGGAAATTAATAATGAAGGGCACTGATTTTTTTAAGTACTTTAAGATTTCCTAAGCATTTTCCTCAGAATAATCCCAAAGCAACTATTGCAATCTCCAATTTACAGATGAGAAGGCAAACATGCTTAGTGCTTTTACAAATATTATCTCATTTACTTCTCCCAACAATCCTGGCCCATTTTATAGTTGAGGAAGCTGAGGCAAACAGAGTTTAAGCAGCTTGTCCAAAGTCAAAGGGCTAGGGAGTATTTGAGGCTGGATTTGAACTCAGGTCTTCCTGACACCAGGGCCAGAGCTCTAGGTCCATAGTTTGCTCTTCTGTAATGAGTGAGGTGGACCAGAATGTCAGTGCTATCAAACTCAAACAGAAAGGGATCCATGCTGGCTATTGACTTAGAAAACTGTAAATTAACATTATTTATGTTGTATTGTATTTTTATATATTTTATTAAACATTTCCCAATTACATTTTAATCTGATTCCTCCAAGTTTGACAGTTCTGGATTAGATAATGCAGCTAATATTCTATGATTCAAATGGTCCTCCACTGGGGAGAAGAGAGAAGTACATGTAAGAAATCATTTTCCTGATTTTTCTCTAATTACAGCCTGTGCACAATCCAATACTCTCAATTTCACAGATAAGGAAATTGAAACTCAGAGATGTGGAGAGACTTTCCCAAGGCCATAGAACTAGATCTCATTATGAGTGGGGCACTGCTGTAATCTTTTTTCATTATTTATTGTTATTTAATAAATAGTTATTTAATATGTTTTAAAACACAGCTATTTTAATGAAAAAAGATTTAGTCATGCCATCAAAGAACATAAACCTCTGAACAGACTTTTGTTGTTGCTGAGTCATTTCAACCACATCTGACTCTTCGCGATCCCATCTGGGGTTTTCTTGGCAAAGATACTGGAGTGGTTTGCCATTTCCTTCTCCAGAAGGATGAGGAACTGAGGCAAACAGGGTTAAGTGACCTATCCAGGGTCACACAGCTAGTAAGTATCTTAGGCCAGATTTGAACTTGGGTTTTCCTAACTCCAGACCCAGCACTCTATCACTGTGCCACCTAACTGCCCTTTCAACAGACTTAGGGCAAAGGAATTCTCTTTCATTTCAACCTGTAGAATAATTGTTTTCCTGGCCATAATTTTTACATACCTGTTTATAATAATCAAAATAGGTGATCTTGGTGCCGTCTCGTTTCTGAAAGGCATCAGTCGGCTTCACAGACCAATCAATGTCATCAATCCGGTAAGTTCTGTTATTGTACCTGGGTGAAGATCAGAATCCTTTTTTTAAAAATAAATTAATTTTCCAAGAGTACAAGACAAACAGCAGTGAGTAAACAGATTTGGCTTTGACCAAATGAAAGACATGGGGTTCAGGGTTTTTGCCTCTGATACATATAGCTCAAGTGACCCTGGACAATTCAATTCATCTGTCAAAATAACTCTTTAGATTAGCAGGCTCCAAAATGGGGCCCAGGGGACTGTGGCATGACCCTAAAAGATTTATAATCAACTAGGGCATGGAATATGGATAAAATCCCACCATTCTTGCATCATGCCTGTGTACATCATAGGATGTACACAAACTACCCATATGTCCTCTAACACTTACTTTCTCCTCCCTTTCCAATGCAAGCTTCTGACCTACCCGCTTCTGCCCCAGCCCTCAGGGCTATTACAACCTAATTGGTACCGGGACACTCAAAGCCGCAGCTAGATAGGTACCACTGGGAAAAGTCCACCCCACTCCCACCCACACTCACCTCCTCCTCAACAGATCACCTTATGGCTATGTCAGGCACCCTTTAGAGGGCAGGTTCTGCATTCTGGAGCAATAACAATTGAGTAAAATTCTTAAAATGTCCCCCCTCCCCATTTCTGTCTTAGGCTGGCCTTAGTACCCACATAAAGTTTGTAAACTGGTAAATATACACACTGGAGGGGGTGGCACATGCTTAAAGATTTTTTATTAATAGGATGCACAGTCAATGGCAGAGTAGATGCCATCAGCAAAAAATTCTTAAGCAAGCCCCTTAGTATTTGTATATTTACTTATTCATAAATAACACACGTGGATTTCTATATATTATATACATTGTAAAGCTTTCACAAAAAAATAGAAATTTTTAAAAGATGAGATAAAGATGAAACAATATTGGATTACAGAGTCAACAGAACCACTGGAATTTGAGTAAGGGAGTAAGACAGTGACATACACCTCGCTTATTTTTTTCAGTCAAGGCATCCTCATCTCAGTCATTTTGGATGTATAGCAGCCACTTAGGCTCCTGATCCCACTACTGACTCGCTCTCTTTCTGACTAGCTCAGCCCTCTTTAGGCAATCTGGTGGCTTCCCAGACTTGAGAATTCACCTTACAGTGCCAAAGTTAGTGTAGACACTCAATCTAGCGTGTTACAGCTCTGAACTCCTGAACTCAAGCAAGCCTCAGAGTCCCTAGTAGTAGGGGATGCAAAGGTATAATATGCAAGAGTGTAATACCATGCCCAGGAACGGCAAAGTGGTACAGAGGATTGCACGCAGGGCTTGGAGTCAGGAAAACCTGAGCTCAAATCCAGTCTCAGACACTTACTAGCTGCATGACCCTGGGCAGTCACTTAAGCCTGTTTGCCTTGGTTTCCTCATCTGTAAAGGAGCTAGAGAAGGAAATGGCAAACCACTTCAGTATCTTTGCCAAGAAAACCCCAAATGGGATCATGAAGAACAGGACATGACTGAAAAATGACTGAATAACAAAATACCATGCCCAGCTTTGTAGGCTCACAAGCATACCTACATAGATAAATTATCAGATTAACTAACTGTCACCTTGGAAGATGCAATGACTCTGGACCTAAAAGACCCCACTGACTCCTTTCATTATCATTCCATCCCTGCTCCTAATCACTGTGAATCATTAAGGGCCAAATGCAACCATGTAAAGAATGTAGTATCCTTACCTTGTGAGAACAATACATCCTAGCAACTCCTTTTCACAGGTTTCTATGAAGTGTGACTTGTCTTTTCTGTTATATAAATCAGCCATGAATTCAAGAACTGTCTCATTACGTAAGACTTTATGAGTTACATTGGCAGTAAACATGAGCTTATTTTCAAACTGTGAGACAGAAATGGCAAATCCGGGCCACAGGGACAGTCTTATGAAAAAAGAAATTAAAATGTTTAAAAATCATTCATGAGTATTAGACTTCTATTAAGCAGCAAGGTAGCTCAGGGGGTAGAGCGCTGGGCCTGGAGTCAGGAAGACTCATCTTCCCGAGTTCAAATATGGCTTCTTACACTGGGCAAGTCACTTAACCCTGTTTGCCTCAGTTCCTCATCTGTAAAATTAGCTGGAGAAGGAAATGGAAAACCACTCCAGTATAACTGCCAAGAAGATCCCAAATGGGATCACAAAAAGTCAGACATGACTGAAAATCACTAAACCAGAAGACTTCTATACTTCAAGGGCCCATGATGTCATGGTATCCAGTGATTAGCACAGTGCCTGGCATTTAACCAGTGATTTGATTTAATAAATGTTTGTTGACTAACCACTGAATAGTATGAGTATTTTTTCTGCCAAAATAATAATAACATCAACAGCAATAAAGAGCTAGTATTTATATAAAGTTATCCCTTATACTTCATGGGGGTGAGGGGCCCTCCCTTCATACCAGAGAAGTCTGATTGTTTTCTTTTTCTTTTATGGGGCGTTTACAGGACCTTACTGTAAAATTTGGGTTGATATTATACAATACTATACATATATTTTGTGCATTTCTGAGTATCTAAACTTTTTCTGTGTTGTCTGCTGGCCTTTGCGCATCATCTGCAGCTTCCACCAAACTCCAAAAAATTCACATTTAATTTCTTATGCTGATCCACGATATATCAAAATTGCGATGGAGAAAGTCAAAATGTGGAAGGGATAACTACAGTGCTTTAGGGTTTGCAACAAGCTTTACCTAGGTTATCTCATTTGATCCTCACAAAATTTGGAAGGTAGGTGTTATGACTACCCCCATTTTGCAGATAAAACTGAGGGAGAGAGGTGATTTACCCATGGTCACAGAAATTCCAATTATATGATGCAGGATTTTAAACTCACATCTACCTGTCTCTAAATCCAGCACTCTATCCAGTAGCTGAGTACAAACCTTTTAATACAAACACAGGAATCAGGAGGAACTTAGAAAGCTACATTTTTAAAAATAATTCAGAAGATGATGTAGTGCTAACATTCTCATGGGGAAGAAGAAATAAATGTCGCTTCAGAACTTTTATGTCTTCTAAGGGTACTGAAGTTGTTAAATAAAAAAAAAAGAGGACCTAGAGGTGGTTTGATTCTGTTCTAAAGATCTGATAAAGGAAAGAGAAGGAAGGGGAAAAGTGTAGGAAGGAGAAAGAAGGGAGTGGGATTTGCTACTTCTCATAATTAAGATGTTTGAAAAGAAAAATATACAAATATGAAGGAAGTGGTGGGTCACAGCGTCACACACTGTTGTCTGAAATAAAGAAAAGTGGGTTGAACATACAGGCACACTCTCACACACACACACACACACGGATAGAGACAAGTGTAGAAATATATTGAATTTAAACAGGAAAACAAATGGAGAGGGGATGGGGCTATTAGGAGACAGGATAATACTGAGGTGGGAGGGAATAGTCTTAAATAATACCACTAACTTCCTGATCCTGAGGAGAATATGAAAAAGAGAGGAAAAGAGAGGGGGAGAGAGGAGAGAAAAATGAAACAAAAGAAAATAGAAAAGGACTAGAATCTAAGGAGGTGCTTTTGATTGCCTCTTAGACAACTGGGGTGTAGCTGAAATATGTGGTATATCAATGTACTGGGATATTATTGCACCCTAAGAAATGAGAGAGACAATTTCAGAGAATGCTGAGTAGTACGAACTGACACAGAATGAAATAAATAA
>NW_027555783.1:0-28628 GCF_003287225.1 Phascolarctos cinereus
TTGATCTTTACAATGACCATAGGGGTCGATATTATTATATTCATCTTGCAACTGAAGAAATGAAGGAAGACAGAGGTTAAGTGACTTGCTCAGAGTTATACTATACACTATACTATATTATATTATATGATATTATATGATATTATGTGATATTATGTGATATTATGTGATATTATGTGATATTATGTTGATATATGTATTATATGGTATGTATGTATGTATGTATTATTTGTATTATGTATCGTATATATACATTATTATTATTATATTACATATATTATATCATATTATATTATATTATATTTATTATTATATTATATTATATTATATTATATTATATTATATTATATTATATTATATTATATTATATTATATTATATTACATTATATTATATATTTATTTATTATATTATATTATATTATATTATATTATATTATATTATATTATATTATATTATATTATATTATATTATATTATATTATATTATATTATATTATATATTATATTATATTATATTATATTAATACTATATATATACTATACTATACTATACTATTATTATATTAATACTATACTGTATTATACTATACTATATATACTATACTATACTATACTGCTATTATACATACTATACTATACTATACTATACTATATACTATACTATACTATGCTTTGCTATACTATATATAATATACTATACTATACTATACTATACTATACCATGTCTGACTCCAGATTTGAACACAAGTCTTTTGGACTTCAGGCTTGGCACTCTATCCATACCACAACCTAGCTTCCTGTATCAGTCTGAGTGGAACCATGTAGGACTGGAGGACAGTTAAGGATTAACTAGAATGTTGGGCTGATGTCCTGATGACAACTCTGAGCTGGGGAGATTATGAGATACCGTAAGTGCTTTATTTGTTTTCTGAATAGGTTTGTGGGTTTCTGGGAGGCTTTTGTATCATCTTCATTTTTCTGTGAGGCAAAATTAATACTGTTCCCTTCCTGAAATTAATTAATTTTGAGTGATTTTATGAGAGAAAATTATAGCTAGATTTTGAGATTATAGCTAGTATTTATATAATGTTTAAAAGTTCACCACGTCCTTTTAAAAATTATCGTCATGACCATTCTGGGAGACAAATGCTATTATCCCCATTTTACAAATGAGGATTATGACTTACCCAGGATTACACAGCTAAGAAGTGTCTGAATTTGGCTTTGAACTCAAGTCTTTTTGACTCCAAGCCCTGCTCTGCATCCCATTTCTCCTGTTTAGAGCTTACTTTGTATACATTTGTTTATATATAATCTCCCCCATAAGACTGTGAACTCTTTGAGGGCAGGGGCTGTCTTTTGCCTCTTTTCTGTCTTTGGCAGTTAGCTGAGTGCCTGGCATATAGTAGTTGCTTGGTAAATATTTATTAGTTGATTCCTATTATCACTCTCCAATACAATATCCCCTTCCAAACAGGAAAGTCCAGATCACCAGCTCATCACCCAGAAAAGCAGAACTCTTCCAATCTCATTTTTCCATCCAGACTTCAGATATACGAGCAGACCAAAGACCAGTTACTAGAAAGCCAGTGGCATCCTTGGGGGATGTGGGTACTTTGAGGTTCTCTCTCATGTCCCTTCTGTGCTTGTGGCCTGTAAGAATCCTTGGAATATCAGCCTTACTCAACAAGTAAGGTGCTTCCCCCATGCATCTTACCTGCTGCATTTTGGAGAGGTAGCAGTCAATGTAGTCCTGAGGGTTGTTGGGGTCCAGGACCTTCTGATGCTCTTTCACTCTTTCCAAAATGAAATCTTTAAGTTCCTCATTAATTTTAAAATTCTTTTGTGTTCTCCAGGGAGGTATTCCGAATGCTGGTAAAAAGTTGTAGAGCTGCATACACACACCCCAAACCAAAACAAACACATGTGAATTTACTGTCATGAAGAAACTATTTAAAATCTCTCATTATAAATTAGAGATTCCATTTCTTTTTTAAATTTAATTAAATTTTTCATTGACAAAATATATTTTCTCTCATCTTCACTGCACATTGGTACAAACAAAAAAGAAAAACAAAACCATCCAAGAAAATACACATAATGAGGCAAAACAAATCCCCACCTTGTCAAGAGGTTCATAAATCCTCTCAAATCTAACCTTAAGTTGTCAAATATCTCAAAACTAATCTATCTGGTGCTGTGCTACCCACTGAGGTGACCAGATGGCATAATATTTTGTCGTTGTTCAAAAGAAGCTCATATTTGAGTTAAGGGGAAATCTACTTGCCTTCGAATGGCCAACATGAAAAAAAAAAAGAAGATAAACAGGCACCAAGGTATGCAATTAATTCAGTTCAATTCACGTTAAGTTAATAAAATGCATCAAGCATTTTTTCCGTACTCACTATGAACCAAGTCCTAGGCTATGGTGCTATAGACAACAATGAAGCAGTCTTCATCCTCAAAAAAATTTACGTTCTACCACAGAAGGGTTTAGCTAGAGTACCTATTCCAGACTGTAAGTACATATTCCAGAATGTAAATGGAACAGAACATAGGCAAAGGAAAAGAAAGCTTGTTTTTCAGCTGGATGAGGATCTTCAGTTCTGGCTTCAGTGGATGAAGGTTTTCATCCTACATGTCCATCCATTGTAGAGGCAGAGCCAGATCACCACCAGAATCAGTGTAGGCTACTCATCTAAGTGGCTTGCCCTTCCTATTCTCTCCTGGATATCCTGGGCAGGTTCTTTTTTGATAACTCTTTTACTTGGTCACATCTGTGAAGAGATACCCCAGGCGCCAGTCAAACACTTCTCCATATAACTTCAATTTTAATGATCTACATCTAGTGCAGGTGCCAACTAGGAACAGGATATCTACCTAATAGCTTATGTGAGAGCCAAAGATATTGCATGATGTTATTGTCCTTGAGTGACATGTGTGTGTGTGAATGTGTGTGTGTGTGTTCTCATGAGCGTTGGGACCTTGGCTAAGAGATGAGAGGCTATGGTATATTGATCTTGTTGCTGAAACTCAGCAAACAACCACAGAATAAGAAGAGAGTTCTGGCCTTACCTGTATCCATGGTTCGTTAACGAGGCGGAAGTTTTCATTTAACAAGTTCATCAGATGGAGAAATTTCTCATCATTGTACTTGAATCGGTCACGGAAGAGGATAGAGCAGATCACATTGCATGGTGCACAGCTAAGGATGAAGGTGGGATCAGTGGGCTGACCTAATGTGGAGACAAGTTACCAAAGGGGGGAAAAAGCAACTTTAATAGAAATGTTTCCAATCAGATGGGATATGGGCATCATACTTAGATAGGGTGCTTAGTTCTTTAAAGGCTAATGAATATTATTCTCCTGGACGATGTCTTTACTTATAGGGAGGCTAGATAAACTTATAATGCCTGAGCACAAGAAAAAGAAGGGAGTTTTCTGACCCGGCAGAGTTATTATCTGGTAAGTAGATGAAGGCAGAGACTTTTAAAATGATTCCCAAAGCAAATAGCATTTAGGACTGGGAGTAGGTGAGCAGTTGGACCCTACATGCCCAGGAAGAAAGAACTGAAAACCAACCCTTTGTTTTCCTGAGCTCCTCCACCAGGCATTGGGCTTCTTCTTGAACTCGCTCTTCAACGCTTCTCTTCCCCATCCCAAAGTTCCTTAGGGTCGTCAGGGTAAATCTGCGGTGTTGTTTCCACCTCTCTCCACTACTGAAAATAATCCTAGGTAGAAGAGAAGAGGACATTGGTTATTCTTACATTGGAAGGGGGAGGGCACAGTGTGTATGATGGCTATGGAGTTTCTGGCTTAGTTCATTGATCAAGTTTAATTTTATTCACTTCAAACTAAAATACAATGACAGAATGGGTACCAGGTACCTACTACATGAAGGTCTTCTGCTAGGTACTGAGAATAGAACAATTAAAATGAAACCAGTAACTATGTTCCAGAGGAGGACGTTCTACTGGAGATACTTTGCCATACATTTTGCTTTTCTGTGACTCTTTTCAGAAAACTAAACTTACCATGTCCTTTGGCTACATCTCCAAACATTGGTAAGATTCCTCTATCCATAAAATTATCTCCATGATCAATTAGAGCTTCCTTCATAATGTTATATCCATGTAGCACCACAACACGCCGGGTTCCAATATGAAGAGTATAGATGGGGCCATATTTTTCAGCCAGCTGTGAAAATGCCAAGAAACAGGATGAATTCAGTGTGAAACTTTAGAAAGTGAGAATTTCTCCTCACAACTGCTTCATAACATGCCATATGCATGAGTTCATGTACGCAGGCAAGAGGCTATTACAATTTCTAACTGGGTGATCATAGCACTTCCGGCTTCAATGATTATTTATAAGCAGAAGATTCCCACATTCATATGACCACTTTTCAACTCCACATAGCCAACTGCTTAGAAATGGATTTCTCAACCTGGATGTCCTATTGGCATTGCAAACTTAATATGTCCACAACACAACTCATTTGTTTTCCCCTAAAACTACCCTTTCCTCCAAACTTACCCATTTCCCTTCAGGGACCCCAAGAGGCAGACTTCTCTTAGAGGAACCTACATCAACCCTGATTTAAGGCCATGGATTTATATTTGACTTTTCATTCTTACTTATGTCCAATTAGCTATGGTCAAGTCTGGTAGAATTCATCTTCATGTCTCCCACACCTATTCCATCTTGCCTCCTCACTTGTCCATTAAACTAGTTAAGACCCTCATCCCCTTCCCCTTCTTTACACTACTGTAGTAAACTTGTGATACAGACACTCAAACTAGTCACTCTAATAAATCACCCTGAGGGAAAGAGAAAAAGGAATGGGAAGAAAGAAAAAATCAAACTACCACCAAATTCCCTTGGAAAATAACTGAAATGACCCAGGACCATTACTCAAGAGCCTTTGTAATTGACCTTTTCATGTCAATGACTCCTGCCCTTACACCTAGGCTCTGCTTTCAGTCCAGGCCAAACACTCATCCTTTCAATGAGGAGCAGTCACTGTAGAGAAGGGCCCCACCTTCCTCACCATCACCACTACCAGTTACTAAACAACTGACTAATTTGTTAATTTTCCCTAAGAAGCACAACGCCTTTGCAACTGACATGCATCTAAAATATCTTACTCTATATTGTCTCCACAATAGTGAGCACATAGTAGGTACTTCATAAATGATATTTTATCCATTCTTTCAATGGCTTCCAAGTTCAATCCTCTGCTTCTAGTATTTCTCCTTTGCAATGAATAATCTGCACAACTAACAACTTACTATTCCTGTGGCACAGTTCTGAATGTGCCATTCCTCTACTCAAAAGTCTGCAGGGGCTTCCTACTGCCTCCCTGACTTGGCACTTAAATGCCTCCACAGCTGCCTCCAACCCAATTGTCTAAATTGATTTTGTATGGCCCCTCATCCCACACTTCACATTCTTGCCATGTCCTCTCTTATCTATATTATCTCCAACCTCCTTGCCTTTGCCCAGACTGTCTACCATGCCTGGAATTTATTCCCATTCTCTCTTCCAATAAGAATCTGTTACTTCCCTCAGCATCCTGCTCAGGAGTTCTCTCCTACTTGAAACTTTTTGACTGCCCCACTTACAAATGCTTTATCTGTCCTCTAGTTACCTTCTACTTGGTTATCTATGAATTTTTTGTATCCCTCTAGTAAAACATAAGCTCCTGGAGGACAGGAACTATTTTCTTTTCTTTTTTTGTCTTTTCTTTCTTTCTTTTTTTTAAGCAATTGGGGTTAAGGGACTTGCCCTGGGTCACACAGCTAGTAAGTGTGAAGTGTTTGGTCTGATGCTGGATCTGAACTCAGGTCCTGCCCCGAACTATTTTCTTTTCAAGGAGAGACAGTTGCATTAACCACATGTTTCTCTCCTCTGTCTGGCACAGTGCCTGGCACATGGAAGTTAATGAAGAAGTTCTCATTAATTGAATGATTAGTTTTTGTCTTTGTATTCACAGAGCCTAGTATGATGCATTGCAAGGGGCCAATATTTGGTTCTGTAATTTAATTTCTTCTGCTGTTACCAAAGTTTTGGCAAAACAACTATTGCTTGCCTAACATCATTGCTAATGGAGATATCACTCATAGAGCCCTTGACTCACACCATCCATGACATAGGATTCTAAATCACCATGAGTCTTGATTCAGTTATCTATTTGAAGACTTTGTGTCTCCTCCTACAGCCCAAGCAGCCAGATCCAAAACCCAATCCAGTCCCTTTACCTTAGATAACGATTCAGGCATGTTCTTCAAATCCAATTGCAGGATGTTGCCAATAATGGGAAGAGGAATGGGACCTGGGGAAGCTTCCTCCTTTTGAATCCTTGTCTCCATATAGACAAAAAGATCAGCAAAAGAACACAAGTCAGTAGGGCAGTAGAGGTGAGTCCCCAAGGATCCATTCCTGACAGATGGTCCTACAACTCTCAGAGGTATCAGCTCAGATGGCAGACTTTTATCATCATTGGTAGAAACAAGGGGTGGGAATGCCCAGCCAATAAACATTTAGTCCTTGTAGGCAAACAGGATTTTTTTTCCATTAACTCTGATTAGTTTAGCAATCAAGAGGTTATTATGTTGTTTTTTGTTTGTTTTAGACTCTGTCCCTGACCCTAAACTGGCACTAAATTACATAAGGAGAATGGGAATAGGGAAGGCTTTTGTCCAGCTCATTTTGTTGGGGTCATGGGCTGTCAACAATCAAATTTCTGTTGGCCCATGAGTGTGTGTTTAGCAAGGAGGGCAAATCTCCAAATTCAACCTGAGAGGAGGTTGTGGTGGAGATCAGATTGTCAGTAGGCTTGACCTCATGTTAAAGGGCTCAGATGTTATTTCTTATCTCTTCAACTATGTCAGGCTTAATTGCCTTCTTAACCATACTTGTTCATTCTTTACTTTGAAGAACATTCTTCTTGAGAGAGAAGATGGCAGCAAAATAGGTATCAACAGGCTTTGCCAAGGTGGAGCCAAGATGGTGGAGCCACAATGGTAGAGTATAGGGAGGGACTCACTTGAGCTCTCCCAAACACCACCAATACCTTTTTTTAAAATGACTCTAAACAAATTCTAGAGCAACAGAACCCACCAAAAGACAGAGAAAACAAACTTCCAGCCCAAGACAACTTGGAAGTTTGGCAGGAAAGGTCTATTGCACCGGGTGAGAGAGGAGTGCAGCACAGTATAGGCCACACCAGCCCAGATCCGGCCCAGCAAACCAGGAATTTGCCTTCAGAGGCCTTGTAAGTGACTGAATCAGTGGCAGCACTGGCAGTGGCTTCTTCCACAGCTGAGCCCAGAAAGAGGGGGGGTGTCAAATAACAAATCAGAAGGAAATTACAGGGATTTTTTTGCTAGCCCGGGGCAGAATTCTGCTGTTTTTTTCCCTTACTTGGATCCAGGGCTTGATCCTGGGTGGCAGTCCCAGGTGGGGAAGAGCACTACCATTGCAGAGCTTGTGGCCACAGTGGAGGGGGAGCTCTCCTCACAGTTTCAGGGCAGAAAAGAGGGCTAGTGGATGTTCACAGACCAGAGCACAGACCAGGAAAGTGGTACACTTCTTTCCTTACATCATACCACCTTGGAAGAACTGAAAACTTACAGGTTCCTAGAAGTATCTCTGAAAACAGCTGCACAAAACCCCTGAAACTTAGGACAGTTCACCCTCCACCCAGGAAGCAGAGCCCTACCTGAACAAAGAGTTAAAAGTCAACTAATGGGCTGGGAAAATGAGCAAAGAATAGAAAAACAGAAACCTCTGAGTATTGAAAGTTACTATGTGACAAGGAAGATCAAAACACATGCTCAGCAGAAGAAACAAAGTGGAAGATCTCACATTCAAGCCTCGAAGAAAAAAATATGAATTGGTCTCAGGCCATGGAAGAGCTCAGAAAGGATTTTGAAAATCTAGCAAGAGAGGTAAAGGAAAAATTGAGAAAAAATGAGAGTGATGTAAGAAAATTGTGAAAAACAAGTCAACAGTTGGTGAAAGAGATACAAAGAATATTGAAGGCCAAATGGTAAAAGAGATCCAAATACCCGATAAGGAGAAGAATGGTTTAAAAAGGAGAATGGACAAATGGAAAAGGAGTTCCAAAAGCTCGCTGAAGAAATTAATTCCTTAAAAATTAGAATGGAACAATGGAAGGTAATGTCTGTATGAGAAATCAAGAAACAATACAACAAAATCAAAAGAATGAAAAAAAGAAGACAATGTGAAATATCTCACTGGAAAAACAACTGATCAAGAAAATAGATCCAGGAGAGATAATTTAAAATTTATTGGATTACCTGAAAGCCATGATCAAAAAAAGAGCCTAGACATCACCTTTCAAAAAATTATCAAGGAAAACTGCCCTGATATTCTAGAACCAGAGGGTAAAATAGAAATTGAAAGAATCCACTGATCTCCTCCTGAAAGGGATCCCAAAATGAAAATACACAGGAATATTATAGCCACATTCCAGAGCTCCCAGGTGAAGGAGAAAATATTGCAAGCAGCCAGAAAGAAACAATTCAAGTGTCATAGACACAATCAAGATAATACAAGATTTAGCTGCTCCTACATTAAAGGATCAGAGGGCTTGGAATGTGATATTCCAAAGGGAAAAGAGCTAGGGTTAATTAATGCACTGGGGCTGGAGTTGTGAACTGATTCAACCATTCTGTAGACCAATTTGGAACTATGCCCAAAGAACTGTAAAACACGTATGCCCTTTGACCTACCAATGTCACCACTAGGTCTATATCCCAAAAGAGATAAAAAGGAAAAGGACTTAAAGGTACAAAAATATTTATAGTAGCTCATTTCTGGGAGCAAAGAATTAGAAATTGAAGGGATGCTCATCATTTAGGAAATGGCTGAATAAGTTGTTGTAAATGATTATGGTGGAATACTTCTGTACTATAAGAAATGTTGAGCAGGATGCTCTCAGAAAAACATGGAAAGACTTGCACGAACTGATGCAAAATGAAATGTACTGTGTACAAAGTAACAGCCATATTGTAAGAGGATCAGCTATGAATGGCTTGGCTATTCTCAACAGTACAGCAATCCAAGACAATTCTTGAAGAACTTGCAATGAAAAATGTTGTCTGTCCCCAGAGAAAGAACTGATGGTGTCTGAATACAGATTGAAGCATACTTTTATTTTTTGCCAAAAGGCTATGAAACTGTGCATGCCTTTTGACCCAGCAATACCACTACTAGATATGTATCCCACATAGATAAAGAACAAAAAGTAAAAGGACCTATGTGCACAAAAAATATTTGTAGTGGCTCTTTCTGTGGTGGCACAGAATTGGAAATTGAGGGGATGCTCATCAATTGGAAAATGGCTGGACGAGTTGTGGTATACGATTGTGATGAAATATTCTTGTGCGATTTTGTACCCAGAAAAGTAGGGTGTTCTTGGAAAAACCTGGAAAGACTTATGTGAACTGATTCAAAGTGAAATGAGCAGAACCAAAGAAACATTGTACACAGTACAACAATATCGTACAAATGATCAGCTACAAGTGACTTAGCTATTCTCAGCAAGGCAATAATCCAAAACAATTCCAAAAGTACTTATAATGAAAAATACTATCCACCTCCAGAGAAAGAAATGATGGATACTGGATGCAGATCAAAGCTTACTTTTTAAAAACTTTTTTTATTTTTCTGATTTTGTTTTGTTTGTTTTTTTCGTCTGTTTTCTTTCGCATGACTACTATGGAAATAGGTACTGCATGACTGACCATGTAAAACCTATATTGCATTATTTACATTCTCAATGAGGGGAGAAGAAAGGGAGAGGATTTGGAACTCAATTTTTTATAAGGAATGTTAAAAATTGTTTTATATGTAATTGGGAAAAAACAACACATTGAATTTAAAAATTAAGTGGATAAAAGGATAGAAGAAAATTAAGAAGAAACACAGACAAGCAGCAGAATAGTTTTGAAGGTTATATGTGAATTTGTTATAAACTTTTCAAATTGAGGGGTTCAACATGGCAATTGATAGTTCCACATAGCATCCTTATTTGTGTTCTCCTGTGAGTGCGGACATGCCCTTTTTGGTGTTTAAATTTAGAATAACTTTTTAAGGCACAAAAAACTGGCAACAGATGAGCAACTCACACAGGTTCTGGCTTTCACAGCACTGACATTTATCTCAATTCAATTCCTTTCAATTTTCAATTTCTTTTCAATTCAGTTCCATAGAGTTCTAGAAACTGGGGAGCTATCTTGATGCAATCTAGGACTTTTGGGAAACATATCTCAAACCATTTGAATCCAGTCCTTTCTTTTAGCCTCCACATGAATAAAAGCCAGAATTGCCATAAGGTATGCAGTGGTGAGGAGCTGATAAATTTGCTGTGATTGGTAAGCTTACCTCCAGGCTACTCAAAACTGCTAATTCTTTTCTTTTCTGGTTATACTTCCAATCCCACATTTTATTCTTATGTGGCATAGTGAATACAGTTGGCCCTGGAATCAGGAAGAACTGGGTTCACATACTTGCTATGTGACCTTGGAAAAGTCAATTACCCTCTTATTGCCCTCAGAAAATTCTAGGGCAGCAAGTTATATAGAAAGTACCAATCCGCATCAGTATAGAAAAACTTTCAATAGAGAACTTTATGCAGAGTTGGAAGATGTGGGTTAAAATTCTACTATCCACGTCCTGGTTGTGCATACTTGGATAAGTCACTGAACTACTCAGGGTCCAGGTGTTTGCATTTGTAAAATGAGGTTAGTAACACTTGCATTAGTTGCTTTGGAAATGTTGTGAGACTTGAAGGAAATAATGCTTGTAAAATGCTTGGTAAATCTTCAAGTGCTAGAGAAAGTCATAGGATCACAACTGGACCTGGATGGGAACTTGGAAGCCATTGAGGCCAAGGCTTCATTTCACTTATGAGGAACTGAATCCTTAGTTAGGGCATGTGACTTTGCTAAGGTCACATAAGGAGATGTCAGCAGAGCTTGGATTTGAACCCAGCTCTTCTGACTCCCAGGATACCAAGCTGCCTCACTATGTGCACTGCTGACCGCACGGGATACTTGCAATACTCAAAGGATATGACACATACAAATTACATTATACCCTATAAAGTACTATAATTATCCTTGTGTGTGAATTTAAAAGCTATATAAAGTTCATTATCACCTCCAAACTGAACCTCGGGATAGAACAAATTGGAATGAAGCAAAATTGCATCTTGTCCAGAATGGTCTGCAAGGTTTGAGGGTTTGATGGACCCGGTGCCATTTTATCCCCAAACAGGAGCACCTGGAAGACTTCACCATCTAAATACAATCCTTCTGGCTCCCTCTGCCCATGACAGTCCCCAAACCTGTTCATGACCATGTATCTCACTGTATGAGGTCTCTCCTGATAATAATGACCGGAAGGTTGATTCAAAAGGAGGTCCCATCTTTACATGTAATTGAGAAAAAAATCCTTTTTTAAAAAGTAAGCTCCCTCCAAAATCCAGGTTATTCTTTCTTTTCCCTACACCGTGTATCTTCCATCTGTATGGAACCAATTAGCAGGAATGAAATAATAGCTGTGCTGGGCTAGGTACAGAGATAAGTTTCAAAGAAATTTATTCATGCCTGGAAGTTTATGCCAAGTTCAAAAGAGTCCATGGGCAGTCAACAGGGTCCATGTCTCCTATAACACAAAGAAAGAACTTTATCTCAGTTTGGATCGATCCATAGCTCAGGCAGGATCTCAACTCTGACTGACACTCATTTGTTGTGTGACCTTGTGTAAACCAATCTCTGGCCTCAAATTTCCTAATCTCTAGATTGAGGCAAGCGATGGTTCACTAGATCACATGTCTGAGAGTTCTTGTCCCAGGACTGGATCAGTCTCTTTGTGTGTGTTTGGAAGTTTCAGTAGATTGCTACATGATTTAGTCACTGTTAGCCTCAGTTAGGTCAGTTCTGCAGGTTTGAAGCAAATGAGCTGCTGATTCTCCCTAAGTTTAGGACACCTCCTTTGGGTATTCTACTTCAGGTTTCAAAGCTCCTGCTCCAGAGCGTTTTTTTTTTATTGCTCAATACACAGATAAGGTCCATGCTCATAATCGCTCCCTCCGTTCAGGATCTTTGACAGAGCTGCCAGATGGCATGTGTTCCTTTCCCCTGTGCTGAGTCAGGCATCCCCTGGAATCTCTTTCTTTCCTGGTGCTTCCTGCCCTGGAGCTCTGCCTTGGTCCTCTTTCCATACTTGGATTCTGGGAAACAGATCACAAGCCCAGCACAGAGACATAATATGATAATGAAAAGGAACTTCCATTTTCCAGACATCTGCTGGAGAACACTCTGCCTAATGCGAAATAGTTTGATTTGTCCTAGTGAGGATTTCATCTTTCCAGAGGTGGAGGAACCAACAATAAAAAATGTTCCTATTCATATGATTCTTCTTAGCAAGGAGAAAATCTGATCATGTCTGATCATGTCTAGAAGAAACCCCAGTCATTTCCTGTTACTCCCAGGATCAAATATAAAATGCTCTCTTTGACTTTTAAGGCACATCACTACCTAACCCCATCCTACATTTCCAGTCTTCTCGCTTGTCACTCCCCTCTGTACACTTAGTCAATAAGTGAATAAACATTTCTTAAGCACCTACTATGTGTCAGGCACTGTGTAAGTGCTGAGAACACAAAAGGAGATAAAAGACAGTCCCTGCCTTCCCCTGAAAGAGCTTACACACACATACACACACACACACATACACACACACATACACACACATACATGCACACACATACACATAACATACATAGGATAAATACAAAGGAATTATTGGAGGGAAGGCATTAAAATTAAGAGACGTTTGGAAAACTTCCTGTAGAAGATGGGATTTTAGCTAGGACCTAAGGAAGGAGGAAAAAAAAGGCAACAGTTGGAGGTGAGGAAGGAGAGCATTCCAGCAGTGTAGGATAGCCAGAGAAAATGCCTGGAGATATCAGATGGAGTGTCATTTTTGTGAACTAGCAGAAGCCCAGAGCACTGGATCAAAAATGTATGTATTAGGGAGTAATATGTAAGAAGACTGGAAAGGCAGGAGGGGGCTAAGTTATGATGTGCTTTGAATGCCAGAGTATTCTGTATTTGATCCTAGAGGCCCTAGGAAGCCACTGAGGATTATTGAGTGGTGAAGATTAGTGTGTGTGTGTGTGTGTGTGTGTGTGTGTCTTGATCACACCAGCATTACAGGAAAATCACTTTAGTGGCTGCGTGGAGGACGGATGGGAGTGGGGAGAGAGGTGAGGCAAGCATTACCCAAGAGCAACCCAGATGCAATTTTCCAGACATGAAGGGCTGGCCTTATAGTGGTGGCAGAATCAGAGGAGAAAAGGGGATGTATATAAAGAATGTTACAAAGGTGAGGGAACATTACAGGTGAACACTTCAACATTCCCCTCCAAACAACTTAAAATGATGCATCACTTTGCAATCTGGAGCAGCGGAGCCAACAAAGAGTTCAGGTGAGACTTCTTCCATTTCAAGAAAAGTGGGAGGTCAGAAGAAGTCTGTGAATACTTGTTCAATAAGCATGGGGACACTTATAGGAACTGATGTAGAATAAACAAACAGAAGAGGAAAATGATATACATGATTATAATAAATACAGAAAGAAGGAAAGAAGTAGGAAGGGAAGAAGGGGGGGAGGGAGGGAAAAAGGAATGAAAGCTAACATTTAAAGACCAACTAATTCTGAATCAATTATGAAGGACCTCTGAAGGAAGTTGCTGTCAACATCTAGAAAAAGAACTGATAAATAGAAGTATGTATTGTATGATATGGTTTTACATATATCATATTTTATATGTGTGTAATGGTAGCCTTCTCTAGGGTGTGGTGGTGAGGAAGGAAAACATTAAAAGTGCACAGCACAGAACAAAAGAAAACTTTGAAGGAACCATATAAAAGCAGGTTAACATAGAAAATGATGTGTAGTATTTACTATGTAGTTTTTTAAACAAGCAAACAGTGTGAAATGGAAATTTATGGTTTTATGCTGTGCTGTATACATAAAAATGTTCTTTTTTTGTGTTTTTATCTTTTAGTTAAAAATGAAAAAAACAATTTAAAAACAAAGATAAATCGCTGGGCAAGGCAGCAGGGAAGATATATTTTGAAATAGAAGTATTGTGAAAACAAACAATATCAATTAAAAATATTAAAGAGACCCAAGGGACAGCTAGGCGGCTGCAGTGGACAAAGAGCTGGGCCTGGAGTCAGGAAAACTTGAGTTTAAATCCAGCCTCAGACTTACTAGCTATGTGACCTTGGGTAAGTCCCTTCAGCTTCCTCACATGTAAAATGAGCTGGAGAAGGGAAGGGCAAACCATTCGACTGTCTTTACCAAGAAAACCGCAAATAGGGTCATGAAGAGTAAGACACCAAAGAAAAAACTGGAAAACAAGCAACAAATTAAAAAAGGCAAATTTTGTTGGGTCAATTAAATAAAATAATATTAACCACATATAGAAGATTTAAAAAAAACACTTTTAAAAATATTAATTCACCTTTTAAATTCGCAATTAAAAGGATGAGACATTTCAGCTTCCTTCAAAATACTAGATTTATCATTGACTCCTCAGTCCTACCCCTATCCTAAAAGACATAATAAACTTTGGGCATATGAGCTGGCCCCTGTCAGCCACAGGCCCCAACCACAGAGCAATGGACCTGTGGGCATTTGTCATCCCTGGCATTGTGGCTTGTGTTTTTTCCCATCATCATCCTGTTTGTGCAGAGACAGAGGCAGAGTGGGGGAAATTCCCTCCAGGCCCAGCTTCTCTTCTGCCTTTGGGAACTTCCTCCACCTGAACCCACAGAATAACCCCAAGTTCCTCTTCCAGCTAAGGGGGCTCTATTCTGGACTTGGTTTCCACCTGGTAAATCATCAAGGACCTTTCATTCAGGTCTACTGGGTAACACATATTGTGAGACTGCACATGGTGGTACAATCCTTTCCAGTTTGTGGTAACACTGGAACTTTGTAAATATTTGGTTCATTCATTCCAGAATGCACTTAACCATGGCATAATGGAGTCCTGGCACTGCCCCTTACTAGCTGTGACAGTTGAAAAGTCATTTCACCTTGAGCTTCATGTGTTCCATTTTTTAAAATGGAAGTAATAACTTGGCATTACCTCTATCTTAGAGATATTTGAAGCTAATGCACAATAGTATCTATAAAGGATTTTTAAATCTTTTTGTAATGCCCTCTTTGCTGCTCATTGGACGCTGTTCTTGAATGCAGGTGGGCTGTGGGAGGTGGCAGCTAAGCTGAGAGTAAACATTGTTATTAAGTCTGGGTTCCCAAAGCATCCTTTAGCTCTCAAGAAATGGCAGGAGCTGATTTTATCCCAGTCCTAGGCAGGAAAGGAGAGTAGAGGAAGGAATTAAATAGAGGGAAAACCTGCTAGAGTCGTGGCAATAATCAGCTTGTTGAAAACAGGACTGGAAATCCAGCTGAGCTCAGTCCTGCCACCCTACCCAGAGGCCACTGTGGCACAGACTCATGTCAGCAGCTCCCATATCCTCCAGCACACAGATGCTGAGTTAAGCTTTGACTTTAAGTATCTGCTCACAGGTGAAGGGGAAAGTGTTGACACAGAGTGATTGACTGTGGAACAGAAGGAAATCACTGAAACACCAAGGATAACAAGCAAAAGAGCCACAATGAAGTCCTGTTCCATTACTGCCTCAGGACACGGAGATAACTTGGGACTCTTAAAATATAAACAAAAAATAAATAAAATTTAAAAATACAAAACCTTAGCAGCTCCCATCAAGCTGGAAAAGATTTGTGAGCATGTTCCTACTACTGCCTGAGAACCAGATGAGCTAGGTTGAGAGAGGTTCAGTACCAAGTTGGTCAGAGAGTCATGAATGATTTGGCTACAGTGACTCAAAGATCACCTACTAAATTATAGGGGGCTCAGGGTGGTGTTGGTCATCACTGGGGGATGAAAGACCTACCCGGAAAAAATCATAGATTGCCAAAGTACTGAAATGTCATGCAGTAATGGAGAAGGGAGCATTCCAACTGTCAGAAGAAAGGCCATACTAGTCCCAATCCATCTCAACTACTTTGTTCTTTCAGCTAACATCCTAACCAAGCAGAAATGACCCTGTGCATGGTCAGAGGTGCTTACCAGCTGTCCAAGGTCTTCATGAGATGGGGTAATTTAGGGCTACCCTCTGCAGCTGTTTGAACTTCTGTTTAAGCAGGCCTCTGAGTAAGTTCTAGGCATTTTAAAATGAAGAGGAAACAATCAGTTTCTCCCACCCATTTTGTTTTCTACCTTTTGGCAACACAGACCTCTCAAATGAGTGCTTATACAGTCGCTGTGTATCCTCACTTGGGAAGGGAAAAGGAGAAAATGAAGAGTCGGTATGTCCTGTGGTCTGTTTAGCTAGCTGTCAGAGGCGCCAGAAGGGCTGCAGTGGGGGAGGGGGAGGCTATGCTGCTCTAACTTGACATCCAGATTGGGGTGCTGGTACAGCAGCCCCAGAGATGACTTCCTGGCTTTCCCCTTTTGACAGAATTAGCCCCGTCTCTGACACACATCAGGGAGGCTCCCGAGCCTTCCGGGCCTCTGGGATCTGTGTGGTTGTTTCTTGCCTCTGCTCTGGGATCTGGCCGTTGAGCTCTTGTTACTGTGATTGTCAGCATTGTAACAAATGGAAGGGACACAGGAAGGAGAAGGGGGAATGGGGAGACAACTCGGATCTCTCTGTAAGTGCCCTTTGGCCTGTTCTTCATGTCCCTGGCTAGCCTCCACTGAAATCCTCGCCTGCACAGGTGATCGTGAACTTACACGAAGAGCAAAAGTGCCAAAGTGCATTCCTGGCCTGCGTTTCTGTTTAAACTCTTCACTGGCAGTATAAGTGACCACTCAGGGCCTGTTGTTCAGCATGGCTAGGTCCAAGTTCAAATAGGAAATCCCTCTGAAACATCAGCAGGTACTTGTATTTGTGCTGCCTATTTCCACTGGATTGGAACCAGTGGCCATATTTTACGTAATTATAACTTACAGAGAATTTGAATGCATGTGATCACCTCAGGAGATTTATTGTCTATAGTAATCAGTATGTAGCTGCAATTCATAGATTGGTATGTCTTATATCGAAGGAATGAGCCAGCAGGCAATGTCCCAAGCTTGGCACACACCATAACCCACTGCACTCTGAAGTTTTGGCCTGACAGTCCCACCGTTGGAACTAATCCTTTCAGGGGTTGGGGATGGGGGTGACAGGATGGCAAAGAGGAGCAGACTTCTATGGGAGGTTATGCTTTTATTTTTTTAAATGCTCTTTGTTGTTCAAAACTGTTTCTCCTCCTACCTGTACGACCACTACTTCTCACTCTACTTTACTGTATTTATTGTGCTATGTGGACTGCTAGTGCCCCCATGGCATTGATCTTCTTTGCTCCTATTTTTTTCTCTATGCTCTCACTTGGAAATCTCATCAGCTCCCATGGATTTTCATCACTGGATCAATATATCCAGGTCTAGGAAGTTTTCTGAGCTCCAGTCCCACATTGCTAACTGCTTACTGGACAGTTTGGAACTGCATGTGCTCAATATCACTGAGATTAAACTTCTTTTCCCCCTAAAACCAGCCACTTCTGAACTTTCTCATTTCTGTTGAGGGGACTTTTATCTTTCTAGTTCATAGTGTCAAGGTTGAAACTCAACTCTTCTCTCTCATTCCACATATCCAATTAGTCACCAAATCTTGTTAGTTTCTTCCTCTTCAACAACTCTGGCTTCCTTTCAGACTCAGCGAAAACTCACCTTCTGCCAGAAGCCTTTCTCCTTCGCCCACCATATCTTCTCCTTTAAGGCTACCTTCCGTTTACTCTGTACTATCACATGTATACTGATTTAGGTCGATGTGGTCTCCTTCATTAAAACAAAACTTGTTGAGGCAGGACCTGGTTTTGCTTTTCTCTCTCCCTCTCTTCTCTCTCTCTCTTTTTTTTTTTTTGGTGTCCTTGTGTTTAACACAATTCTTGGCACAAAGTAGGCATTTAATAAATTGATTGCTATTAAGCACTAATGGTATTGGAGGCATCGTGTTGGCCCTAATGAGAAAGAATGAAAACCACAGCTGTCCCTGCTTCTCAAAGGAGCTTACGTTCAGTAACTCCAAATTACCTCCACAGGAAACTCATGTTTCTTAGCTGGGAAATCAAAGCTTCTCATAACATGGCTCCAGCCTCCCTTCTAAGCCTCATCTCATACTTATTCCCTCCAGTCATTTATACTATGTCCAAACTGGATAGATCTCCAAGGCCCAATGCTCCACTTTGACTTGCAGAGTTCCCTGTGTCTGGCACATTCTCTCTCCTGCATTGTGTCCTATTAAAGTCATGCTCATTCTTTAAGCCCAATTCAAAAATTACTTCCTCCACAATGCTCTTGTATAACTGTAATAGCTCTATAGCAGCTCTGTAATAGTAGAACTGTAATAGCTCAGTAGTAACCACTTTTCATCTCTTGGGCTTCATACAACCTTCATTCATATTGAATACCTCTTTTATTGTGTACTATTTTTGTGTGTTTAATTCAGTCTAACAAATATTTTTTTAATAACTGAGGGACAATTTATTTTTCATGGTTAATTTATACCAGCATATATAAATGATCAAGACACCTAAATTAACCTAAATAAGTGTTTATACCAATAAAAAATCAAAACATTTATTTCTTCTTTTGAATTTTCATATTTCATTTTTCCATGTTTCATTTAAAAATAATTTTTAACCTTTTTTTTTATAATTTTGAGTTCAAAATTCTTTCCTACCCTACCTTGACTCCTCCATAATTGAGATTTTTGTGCCTCTTTTGCCATTTCACTTATTTTGTTCTTTAAAGAGCTATTTTCTTTTTGTATCACTCTCATCTTTTCTCACAATTTATCCTCTACCTCTCTTATTTGATTTTAAAAAATTCTTTTTAAGATCTTACATGAGATCTTTTTGAGTCTGAGACTAATTCATTTTTTGTTTGAGCCTTTGCATGTGGCCTTTGATATTCTTGTCCTTTTCTGAGTTTATGTTTTGACCTTCTTTGTCACCATGGTAACTTTCTGTGGTCAGAGCCTTGTTTCTGTTGTTGTTGCTTGTTTGCCCTGACTATTTCTTGACTTTTAACTTTACGTTAAACGTGAGCTCTCCTCTCAGGGTAGAGAGGTGTACTGTCTGAAGCTTAAGGTTTTTTCTCTCTTGTTTTCAGAATTACTCGTGGGAGTCTGTAAGTTTCAAATTCTTCTGAGGTGATATGATATAAGGAGAAGTGTGGTCACTGCCCTCCTCACTTTACTCCTCTCTGACCACTAAAGGATGATCATTTTCTCTTTTGCATGGAGGCCAGCACTTTTCACTTACATGTGTGGTGCCCAAAGTCTCATTAATACATTCTCAGGCAACCACTTTCAGATTCCTAATCTTGGCAATAAAAATCATCCTATTAAAAATTCAGAAATGGTTGCAATTCTCCAGCCTCTGGATCCTACTCCTAGGGAGAATTCGCTCTCTGTATCCATTGCTCATTCGGACGATAGGAGGATCATTGCTAATTTCATATAAATGAAATGTAGAAAAGCTCTCTTAAGCAGGGTAAGGGCACACATTTTAATATGTATTCTCTTTTCTTCTTTGCTTTTCCCCTGTTCCTATCTTCAGCTTGGGGTAAGTTAAGAGGATAAAAGAAGGGAAAGGATTTCCATAGCATCCCCAAGGAACAAAGGGATAAGAAAGGACAAAGACACCTTAGCTCATTAGCCTGATCATTAGGTAGCATTCAAAGCAGTTCTGTAGATGGGGGAGTTGTCTGGTTTGTGTATATACATGCATCTATACATACATACATACATACATACATACATATATGTGTGTTCCTATCCTCTCTAATCTTCCTCACTCATTTTGTTTTTCTTTTCTTTTTTCTACATAGTTTAATGCTGAGAGATTTCCATCCCTCTTAGACTGAGTGCTCCTATAGGATTTAAGTTCAAAGGAGGGAGTTATCTTTTCTCTAAAGGCTATGGAATCTGTTCTCCCCCCTAATCTCAGTTCTCTGTTAACCTATAATCAGCTCCTTCTCCTCTGTCACAAATTCTAAGATGCCAAAGTCAACTCTCAAATGGTCCTTTAATGTCCATCCCAGTAATCAATTTATCTTTCATGACAATTGACATTTTAGTTTTTGAAACATGATTTTTTTTT
Source organism: Phascolarctos cinereus (assembly GCF_003287225.1). Classification (NCBI taxonomy): domain Eukaryota; kingdom Metazoa; phylum Chordata; class Mammalia; order Diprotodontia; family Phascolarctidae; genus Phascolarctos; species Phascolarctos cinereus. The sequence continues at coordinate 20,291 of NW_027555783.1, forward strand.
AGGTAAGTCGGTTTTTTAGGGAAGTCAGAATATTATGAGCTATGTTTTGAGGAGGAGAGACAGAGACTGAGTGTCAGAGACAGAAAGAGAAGACACAGAGAGTCAAGTAGACAAAGACATGAGATAAGGAGGTAGAGATACAGAGAAAGAAAGAGAGAGGCAGCTAGGTAGTGTGGTGGATAGAGCTCCAGCCTTGGAGTCAGAAGGAGCTGAGCTCAAATCCAGTCTCAGACACATAACATTTACCAGCTGCATGACCTTGGGCAAGTCACTTAACCCCATTGCCTAGCAAAATAAGAAATTTAAAAAAAGAAAGACAGAGAGACACAATCAGAGCAGAGAGATAGAACAAAGAGAGAAAGAGGACGCAGAGAGATAACTACCATTTTTATAGAACTTACTATGTTCCAGGCACTATGCTAAGTGCTTTACAATTATTAGCTCTTTTGATCTTCACAAAAACAATCCTGACAGTTAGATGCTATTATTATCCCTATTTTATAAAGGAGGAAAGTGAGTCAATCTGAAATTGAGTAAATTGCCCAGAGTCACACAGCTTGTAAATGTCAGAAGCTATATTTGAACTAAGGTCTTTCTAAGTCCCAGCCTGGCACTCCATCCACTATGTCACCTAGCTACCTTGAAAGAAGGAGAGAGAAAGACAGACAGACACAGAGGCAGAGAGCTCGAAAGACAATGAGAGGGACAGAGACAAAGAGAGAAAGAGGGGAGAAAAGAGGGAGAGAGACAGACAGGATATCCCAGCAGATGTCCAAATTTTGAAGTCTCTGATCACTATTATCTCATACCTCCTCTTCCCATACTCCTTTGTTGTGTCCTCTTTCCAACTAGGTACCTCCAATGACAATATAGTTTCTATTTTCCCCTCTGTTGATCTTCTTTCCTATGGTTTTCCCTTTATTTTTCCCCTTCTTTGGGATTTCCTTACATGCTGCTGCTCTCCCTCCCCTGTCCCTTTATCTGTCCTTCATCCTTTTCCTTTTGAATATTATATACTCTTATTCCATCCATGGATCTCAGCTCATCATGTCTTGATGATATCAAGAAGATCAAATTCTTCGCATTGCAGGAGAATCTAAAGTTCTCCTTGCTTGCTTCACATACTTTGTGAATATGTTTTTAGAGATCTGAGGCCATGGGTTTTATTGTGGGATCCTTCCAAAGACTTGTCCTCTTGTCATTTTCAAGGTGCTTTTGGCTACTATTCTTCCCACACTGCAGCTACACTGTGTAATAAAAATATACATAAAAATTGCTTAGGTAGTTTTCTTTCTCCATCTTCCTTTTCAGTTTAAAGCCTTTTTAAAGAGATTTCAAAGGCTTCAGGAATATACTGTCTTACCAGTCCATGTGAGCTCAATGTTATCCCCAAACCAGGAGTTCATCATTCTTCAAGTTTAAATCATAGTCCAGAAATCCAAAATCTTTCCTCATTTATACAAAACCTTCTGTCTGTCTGCTTCGGTTACATGAGGTAAAGCATCCCCAATCAGTCTCCCCCTTTTTTCCCCTAGTGTATTCCTGTTTCCCTCCTTTTCCTTTCTTCTTTGGTGGTCATCAATACATAATGAAAACACTTGCAAGCCCATTATTTGTTTAACAGCCTCTCTGACCCCTGAGGACATCAGAAGTTTGAGGAGAGACTTGTATCATCTTTCCCTTTTAGCATGTAAAGTGTTGTTCATCCTTCCTTTTGGAAGAGGATCAGTGACATTTTGGAGTGAAGGGGACCAATGACATGAAAGGGTGATGTCTTGACTTATTCATGAATTGTGTTTAGATGAAGTTGTCAGCTTCAAGCACTCTTCCAGAGTCACCAAAGTCCAGTGGCAAGACAAAAGTCAGGAAGACTGGTGATTGGCCAGGATGCATTGGATGGCCTTGGCATCTTTGATGTCTGATAAGGTCCAGCCACCTTCATGGCCATTGGAAAAAAATTGTTCTCATCCACCCATTTGACTGGGGGATGTCTTTTTATGTGTAGACATCCCCCTAAATCAGAAATGATTTGACACCTCTCAGTTACCCTCAACTTAGCTGCTCTGCTGACATAGTTTTACCAGGATTTGGCCATTGTACATGCTACAGCTTCTTGGGGCTATATGTGAGAGGTGTAAATACTGTATAATCCCTAGTATAATCTTGTATAATCCCTTCTGATTACTCACTGTTATTGATCTTTGTACTCAGGTGGTACAGTTCACGGATCACTGGGTTTGGAATCAGAAACATTCTTTCTGAGTTCAAATCTGGCCTCAGACATTTGCTAGCCATGTGACCCTGGGCAAGTCATCTAACCCTATTTATCTTAGTTGCTCATCTCTTAAATGAGCTAGAGAAGGACATGGCAGATCCCTCCAGTATCTTTGCCATGAAAAGTTCAAATGACGTCACACAAAGGTTAGAAAGAGGCCAATGGGAGATAGTCTTTCTAGAAGCTTGACTATGAAAAGGAATAGAAAGAGAGGGAGAGACAAACAGAGACAGAGACAGAGACAAAGACTTGTTCATGAATTGTATTTAAGTGAAGGTGTCAGCTTCACTCTCTCTTTCAGCAAAAGTTTGGGGGCAGTTTTTAGAGATCTGAGGCCATGAAATTTGTTGGGGGATCTTTCCACAGACTTGGCCTGCTGTCAATGTCAAGGTGTATTTTGCTACTATTCTTCCCACACTGTAGCTACCCATTATACTTAAAATGCATATGAAAACCACATAGGTAGGTTTCTTTCCCCACAACCTTTTCCTTTTCAACTTAAAGCCCTTTTAAAAAAGATTTCAAAGACTCCAGTCATATACCCCTTACTAGCCCATGTGAGGTGAATGTTCTCCCTAAATCAGGAGCTTGTCATCCTTCAAGTTTAAACCACAGTCCAGAAGTCCAAACTCTTTCCTCATTTCTATAAAACCTTCTATTTTGCCCACTTCAGTTATGTGAGATAAAGCATTCCCAATCAGTCTCTCACTTTTTTCCCTAGAGTATTGCTCTTTCCCTCTTTTTTCTTTCTTCTTGGTGGTCATCAATACATAACAAAAACACTTTCAAGCCCTCCATTTCTTTAATAGCCTCTATGACCTTTCAGTGCATTAGGAGTTAGAGGAGACTTACAGCATCTTTCCCTCTTAGCGTGTAAAGTATTGTTCATCCTTCCTTTTGGAAGAGGACCAATGACATCTTGGGGTGATGTCTTGAATTATTCATGAATTATATTTAAATGAAGGGGTCAGCTTCACTCTCTCTTTCAGCAAAAGTTTGGGGCAAGACTGGTGATGGCACAGGATATATTAAATGGCCTTGGCAGCTTTGATGTCTGACTAAGATCCAGCTGCCTTCATGGCCATTGGAATACATTGTTTTCATCCACTCATTCCACAAGTGGAAGTCTTTATGAATTGGGTTGACACCCCCTAAGTCACAAATGAATTTCAGGCCTGTCAGTTACCATCAACTTGATTTAGCTGGTCAGCCAAGATGGTTTTAGCAGGATTTGGCCATAGCACGTACTACAGCTTTTTGGGGGCTACAGGTGAGAGCTGTAAATACTGTATCCTTGTATGGTCCCTTCTGATTACTCACTGTTATTTACCTTTGTACCTAGGTATATAGTTGTACAGATGACTGGGCTTGGAATCAGGAAGACTCCTTCTGAGTTTAAATCTGGCTTCAGACACTTACTAACTGTGTGACCCTGGGCAAGTCACTTAACCCTGTTTAACTCAGTTCCTCATCTGTTAAATAAGCTGGAGAAGGAAATGGCAGACTGCTCCTGGATCTTGCCAGGAAAAGCCCAAAAGAGGTCATAAAGAGGTGAAAAAGTGGCCAATAGGTAGATAGTTTTTCTAGGAGTTTGGCCATGGAAAGGAAGAAAGAGAGATGAAGGCAATATAATTGAGACTGAACAGAGCTTATACAAGGATTCTCAGGTGGCTTAGCTGCTGGCCATGTGTGACTCAGCACTCTTGAGCCTCTAAGATGAAAAGCCAGTCATGCAGGACTCAGATATCCTGAGCCTCCCAAAAGTGGAAGCAAATCTATTGTTGACTCAGCAGATGTTCAAAAAGGCATACTTTGTCTTTTCAAAGTTACAAAAGTACTGAGTAAATATAGGCAGTAAGAGTCACCAGGAAACTCTGGAAATGAGATTTTTTTGGTTTAGTTTTGTTTTAAGGATGAGGGAGACGTGCATTTTACTGTAAGCAATAGGATAGGAATCAATGGATTTAAGAAAATTGAAAATTAGGGAAAGACAGGGGAGGTTAGAGGGTGAAACATCTCAGCAGAGAGAGGGGGAGGTGAGAGCAAGGCCGAAGTAGTGGGGTGAGTGGTTAGAAAAAGAGATGCTACCTTCTTGTTTTTTTTCTTTCCAGTTCCTCTACCGTATTAGAACAAAAGAAAGAAAGTGTGTATGATGGTGGAGAGATGACCAAGAATAAAGAATTTTAGAAAAGAATAAATTAGCAATACATAATCTCAATTTTCTTAGTGATGTATTAAGTTCAGTGTTATGGTGAGAGGGAAGGAGTGAGATGAAAGAAGAGGCCCCAGTAAAGAAGAGTAATCTTAGAATAGATACTGAAGGGTGAGGGTAGTCAGTTGGGGCAGAGATCTGTGTTCACTTGCAAGGTTATAATAACAGAGAAGGCAAGTGGTAGGAATAATTTCTTGCTAGTTTTCAGTAAAGTAGTGCATGTCCCATAGTACAAAGGGATGTGGGATTTGAAAGTGGAGAGCAAGTTGAGTTGGAACTGGCTCAGTGCTGAAAGGAGGAAAGTGAAATGAGAAATGGAGTAAGGACCTAAAGCACTGATGAATGGACTCACCCCACTGATCAAAGTATCATAGATGGAGACTCATTAGGGAATTCTGAGCCTATGTAATCCAACCCATTCATTGTAGAGGTGAAGAATCTCATGTGAGAACAAATGGTGAAGCGACTTGCCCAAGGCCACACAAGTTGTTATCAATAGGGCAGGATTGATCTCGGTCCTCTGCCCCCAAAGCCAGGAATCCTTCCCTGTTACCACATTGTCTTTGAAGTCATGAAGCCTCAGTGTATGGAACTAAAAACACAAATTTGCATGTCTGGAGTTGTTAGCAACATAGCCCTGTTCATTCTCCCCCAAATTCACAAACAAGAGCTATATAATAAAAATAGGATCATCTGGAAGGAAACATGAAAAGAAAAGTACAAACATATGGTTTGGAGGTGAGATGTTTTACAGATCTTCCTCCACACCCTAAATCTAGAATTGAGGATTTGCCTGGACATATTGGTGCAAGGGTTGCATTTTAATGTCTGTAATGCAGCCCTATCACCTAATGACATTGAAGATACTCAACAATGCTGTCATGTCTCTGAAATTTGAAACTCATTTTAATCAAGATGTGGGAATTTTTCTTTCCCTCAAAGGGATTCCAGAAAAACACATGAGAGTATTCAGTACAGAAGATGAACCAGCTTGCTAATTCACCAAATCAACTTTGTGTTCTTCTCAGTGAGGAAGAAAGCACAGTTGGTAACATGGTGGAAGTTTGGAGAATCCAACATAATTGGGCTTTATTCTAATTTCATTTGGATCTCCAACTGGTTTGAGAGTGAAGTTCTGTAGAATGGTGGTAAGGAACAAAAACACCTCCATCTTCGCCAGGCCCTCTCCAGCACAAGACCGTTTTCCTAGAAAGAAACGGAATTATGCTTGGTAATCTTCATGGAATATCACAGTCAGCCAGAGTAAAAGAGACTTGCTGTTCCAGCACAATAATGGGAAAAGGAGTAAACGAGAAATATGTAGATGGGCAGAAAAGGTGAGAACTATTATTATTAGTTATAATTCAACCATTAATGGCCATAAGGAGAAGGAAGGAATTCCTTCTTCACAATTCTTCTCACAGTAACCCCTTGTGTAGTGGATCTTGGAATGGAGTTAGAGGGCAGGTGAGCCAGGCAAGAGGCTCAGCTCATCTATTCAGGGCTCTGAGAAAAAGCCAGGTCATGGGAATACTAGAAAAGACAGTGTATGTCATGTCAGAGTGGGCTATGTGTCTTCAGAAGAACTGCCAGGGAGGCTCAGCCAGAGGAGAGTGGGAGGGAGAATGGATTCCCTTTTAGAGTGAGAGGTAGAGATGAGAAGGGTTTCTTTTTCCAGCAGAAAAAGGCATGAAGTGTCACTTTTCTTGAATTTCCCATTCTCATCCAGGAAGTGCTGTGGGTCAAACTGGTCAGCCTTGGGAAACTCTTTCTTGTCATGCAAGACTGGGGTGAGCAGTGGGAATATTGTTGTGCCCTAAAGGGAAGAAATTCCAGAGGAGAGTCAGGTGTCATTATGAATATGCTTTGTATCTAGTCCAAAAATCTTCAGAGACTCACTATGTTCTCTAGTACAAAATGCATACTTCTTTGCATGTGCTATCAATGAGATGTCACTGCATTAAGAATCTCTTAGGCCCCAGTCTAGCTTTCCAGAGTGATGTCCCCATTATTGTCCCCATCAAGCCTTCCTTGGGGCTCCAGCTGAACTAGTCCAGCTGCTGTTCCCCATCCACAAGGCCCCCTCTGTGGTCTTCATGCCTTTATAGTGACCATGTCCCACACCTGGAAGCCACTCCTTGCTCACTTCAGCCTTTTAGATTCCCCAGCTTTCTTCAAGGATTGGCTTGGGTAACCTGTCTTACAGGAAACCTTGGCTGAGGTGCTAAGCTCTTTGTGCTCTCCCTACCCTCAGTTCTTTGGTCTATACATCATGTGTGCACCTGCTGCCTGTGGGACTCTGGGCAGAACATGTGAATGGCCAGTGCCCCAGGCAATGCTTAAAGACTCTAGGGGCAGACCAGGCTACCTTCTGAGGGAATTTCTTCAGCAAGAAGCCACTTTGCCAATCAAATCACAGCTTGGGTCTCAAGGAAAGAAATAATACTTTAGGCTGACTTTCCTGTTCCAAACTCAGCTCCCTCCTGCACAACCAAAGTCTTCAATGGTCAAAACCCTTCTATTGTCATCTTTGTTTCAATAGCACTTGGCCTAGCAAATTTCACATAGTAAGTTCTTACTGAAGCCTTCATGATTTGAACTGAACAATGCCTCAGTGGGGTACATTAAATGTGAAATTAGGTGTGATGCTGCCTTCACTTTCCTTTCAGGGAGAATAGTTTTGCTCAGCCATTGCTAGGAAACTTCAATCTAATTCAATTTAATTCATTCACTGTTATTTAGCAACCCAGAAAGCAGATTTTAGAGTCTAAAGACCTAGGTTCAAGTCTCAGCTCCAACACTGAAATGATCTTAGGGAAGCCATTACACCTGAAAATCAATGTCCTATCTACACAATGGAACAGAAATAGTATGTATACATTCTGCTTCACTGCCTAGTAAGAGAAAAGGACAAAAACATTTCTCTTGAGCAACCTCACCCTGTTACGTTCCCTGTACATTTTCTTTCCAGAGCATTACTGTAGTGAATGAGAAGCAGGAAGAACAGAGATAAGGGCACACTTTTCTCTTATTCTTCATTTAGCACCACATGCAGTAAGCTGTATGTAATAACGCACTGCCTCAAGGAGAACTTTAAGTGAGATCATGACAATGGGACTCCATTTTCTCATGTCCATGATGAGATCATTGGAATAAATAGTGTTTAAGATCCCATTCTCCCAAGACTACTGACTTTGGGGGGATATATTGTTGGAAATGAATGTCTCGGTTCACTGCATGGGGTATGTTGAGAGGTACGAGGTCAATGAATCTTTGCACTTCATGCACCACAGCACCATGTATGCATATCTTGTCTGTCCTTTATGGAAGGAAGTCGATTATGTCCAATCACACGTTCAATTTCCTCAAGAATTTTTGCTGCAGACACAAAAATATAAATCACCACTCAATGTTCCACTCTCCTGGGAATTCTCAACTGAGCCTGTTTGCAATATCTGCCTGATGTTAGGACCTGAGATGATTCTCAGATGGCTCAGTGTCCTCCTGCTACTCAGTCAAGGATACAAAGGCTTCTGTAACAGCAATAGGATAAACTTCCATGATTTACTGGGTAGGACTCAGAAAGAATTGTGTTTACATTTCTCTTTAGACACTACCTGTGTAAATTCAGGTAAGTCATTAAATCTGTGAAGCCTCATTTTGCTTATCTGAAAAATGAGGATCATAAATTATCTGTCTTCTAAGGTTCCTACCCTCTAACTCTATTATCCTATGATTTCTAAAATGGAGATAAAAACTGCACCTCCCTTAGCAGACATCAAATGAAATTACATGTCAAGTTATTTGTAACCCTCACATTCTTTATGTTTATTATGCCAGCTCTTATTGTC
>NW_027555784.1:0-28566 GCF_003287225.1 Phascolarctos cinereus
ATCAATTAAACACCAAGCACGTGATGTTCCTTTAGCTGCTAGAAAACACCTTTTATTTTTTTAGTTAAAATTAATTTTTGTTTGTTTATTGAGTTTGGGTCTCCCTATATCTCTCAGGCCAGAAGCATAGCAACCACTCATTCAGGACCCCAGTCCCAATCAGTTAATCTGCTTTGTGTCTCTGACCTTGGCCAATTTACTGCTGGTTAGGCAACTTGGGAGCTGGGGGTGTTGATGGCAGACTTAGCAGCTCAGAACTCCTGAACACAAGCCATTCACCAGCCTCCACCTCCTCCTCCCATGCCTGGTGAGGGCCTATAAGCATTTACCACTGCCCACAGAAAAAAGAGGAGGGAGCAATGTTGCCAATCTGGACCAGGACCAGGGACAGTGGTGAAAGGGCCACAACCTCACTGGCTTATAGACACTGGCCAGAACAGAAAGAGTAAGATAGAGAGGAGTCAGAGGTAGAAAACCCAGGTACCACCATGACAGTCAGTCCCCTGTTTCCTGAGGTGTGTTTCATCACCGATGAAAGGTTCCTCTTTATTCTTAAAGCTGCCCTTGCTTGTCTTATGGCAGGCCCGGAGCATTCACACAAAAACGGGACAGAGAGATGGACTAGAGGGATGCAGGAATAAATGTAATTTGTCATTTGAGGGCTAAGTCAAGAGTGAGATGCTACATACAGGCTACAAGCTCTGGACCCATGTCATGGTCTTGTGTTAGTCCTCACATTTCTTTGTTTCTCTTGGCCTTCTGACCCTGCCATCCAGACCCTCCCAATGAAGACTTTCCTCTCTCTATTTGGCTTCCACAATGTTCTTATCCTGGTTCTTCTGTCTTTCTGATCCCTCCTTCTCAGGCTGCTTTCCTGACTCATCAATCATCTTCCAATCCCTAAGTGCTGGTTTCCCCCCAAGGTCCTTTTCTTCTCGCCTTGTTTCTCTCCACTCTATCTCAGTGATCCCAATCAATTATGTGTCTCATACTCTTCTCTTTACTGTCGATATTCAAGTCTATACTTGTAACAATACTAAATTCTCTCCTGAATTCTTATCTGACATCTCCAACTGCCCTTTGGATATTTCTTTCTCAGTGACGTTCTGGCACATTGAATCACATATTTAGGGCTTGAAGAGACCTTAGGGAGCATTATATCCACTCTTTCCTTTAATGCATGAGGAAATTGAGGTCCAGAGAGATTAAGTATACAGCTAGGTGAGACAGTGGATGGATTGCTGGACTTGGAGTCAGGAAGACCTGAGTTCAAATACTGCCCCTGACATTAACTAGCTGTGTAATCCTAGACTTAATTTCTCTGAGCCTCAGATTCCTGATCTGCAAAATGGGGACAATAATCATAGTACCTACCTCACAGAGTTATTAGGAGGGCCAAATGAGATGACATAAAGTGCTTTGCAAACATTAAAATGCTATCTAAATGCTAGCTACTTTCTTTAGTATGAAGTGACTTGCCCAGATTCATCGAGCTAGTAAATATCTGATGTGGGAGTTGAGCTCAAATCCATATCGATGTTCTGTACCCTGCAGTCCATTGCAGCAGGCTGCATCCAATTCAGTGCCTCCAAAACAGAATTCCTCTTCTCCACCTAAATTTGCCCTTCCTCCAAACTTCCCTTCTTCTTCTGAGAACAATCAGCCAACCTGATTCAGAATCTCAGAGTCTTCTTCCCTCCATCCCTTCCAGTCCCCATATCCAATTCATCCCCAAGTCCTGTCGATTTCAACTCCACAGCATCTCTCGAATCACTCCCCTTTTTTAACACCCATCTCTCAGGTCCGTATCACTTCTCAGAGTAGCCTCCTAAGTGGTCTCTCTTCTTCCAAGAAGGCTCTCTCTTCTTGAATCTATTCCTTACCTAGCTGCCAAAATAATCTTTCTGTGACCAAGGCACGACCACGTCACTTCTGAACTCAAAACTCTTCAGTGGCTCCCCGTGGTCTGCAGGATAAAATGCAAACACACTCTTCAATCAGGCATTTCAGGTTCACACTAGAAATGAGAGAACCATTCTGACTAGCATGAAGTTGGTGTTTAATATAAGTACAGAGATACTAAGAAAGGAAAAGAGCATCTATGAAACACCTACTATGTGCAAAGCACGGTGCTAAGTGCTTGACAAATATGATCTCATTTGATCTTCAGACCAGCTCTGGAATGTTGGTATTATTATTGTTCACATTCTACAGATGAGGCAGACAGAAGTTCAGTGATTTGCCCAGAGTCACACAGCTAGGGAATGTCTGAGGTCAAATTTGAATTCAGGTCTCCTAACTCCAGACCCAGTGCTGTGTCCACTGAGCCATCTAGCCCAGGTGAACAATATCTTCTGGTGCTGAAAGAAGTGGTGAATAGGATTGCCAGGTCACCGTCAGTGATATCTGAAAGATCATGGAAGATGGCAATGGCCTACAAGGTGGGAAAGGGGACAATGCTCCACATTTTCAAGAAAGTGATGACATCAGAGTCTTCCAATTAGAGGTCGGTGAGCTTGGCTTCCATTCCTGGGAAAATTCTAGAGAGGATGATAAAAGATTAGCCAACATGTGGAGAAGGAAGTGGTAATTACAAAGAGCCAGCTTGGTATCATCCAGAACACCACTGGCCCCATTGAGTTCATTGTCTCTTTTGACAGGATTACTCATTCTTTGGGAGGAAATGCTGTGGACAAAATTTTCCTAAGTTTTAGCAAAACTTGTAGTAAAGAATCTCATATTATTCTCATGGAGAAGGTGGAGAGATGTGGAACAGCAATTACTTAGATCCAGAAATCACTGGATGACTGGACCCAAAGATTAGCTGTTAGTGGTTCAATACCACATGGTACCAGGCAGACTTCCAGGGGAGGGAGGACATAAGCATTTGTTATTGTTCAATCATCTTCATGACCCCATGGGCCATAGCACACCAATACTGTCCATGGGAATTTCTTGGCAAAGATAGTAGAATGGTTTGCCATTTCCTTCTTCCATGGATTAAGGCAAACAGGAATTAAGTGACTAGGTCAAATAGTGTAAGTGTCTGAGGTAGAATTTGAACTCAGGTCTTCTTGATTCCGGGCCCAGTACTTTGTCCATTCAACCATCTGACTGACCCATAAGCAGTTATATAGCACCTACTATGTGCCAGGCACTGTGCTAAGTACTCTACAAATGTTATCGCATTCAACCTATACAACAGCACTGAGAGGGAAGTGCTATTATTATTTCCATTTTGCAGTTGAGTAAACTGAGGCAAACAGGGATGAAGTGACTTGACACAGATAGTAAGTGTCTGAGTCTGGATTCAAATGCAAGTCCTCCTGACCCCAGATTCAGGGCCCTACCAACTGTGCTCCCTAGCTGGCCTTAGTAGAATCCCTCAGGGTTCCAGGCTTGTCCTGGGCTGATTTTAATCAGTGATCTGCATAAATGCACAGAGGAGATGTCATCAAATTTGCAGATGACACAAAATGGGGCTGGGGCTTGGAGGATGGGGGCAGATAACTAACATATTGGATGATAGAATCAGAATCTAAAAAGATCTTGACAGGCTAGACCATTGGGCTGAATCCAATGACACAAAATCTAACAGAAATCAATGTAAAGCCCTATACTTGGGTACAGAAAATCAATTTCCTAAGTATAAAAGGGGAAGGCATAGTTAGACAGCTGTTGCTGTGGAAAAAGTAATGGAGGCTTTAATGGACACAAGCTTAACATAAATCAGTTGCATGATGAAACTGTCAAAAGCGCTAATGCCTTACTGTAGACATTATAAAATATTTAGGAGTCTACCTCCCGAAACAAACCCAGGAACTCTATGAACACAATTACAAAACACTTTTCACACAAATAAAATCACATCTAAATAATTGGAAAAACATCAGTTGCTCATGGGTAGGCCAAGCTAAAATAATAAAAATGACAATGCTACCTAAGCTAATTTACTTATTCAGTGCCATACCAATCAAGCCACCAAAAAATTATTCTATAGAGTTAGAAAAAATAATAGCAAGATTCATTTGGAAAAAGAAAAGTCCCAGAATATCAAAGGAACTAATGAAAAGAAATGCAGGGGAAGGTGGCCTAGCAATTCCAGATCTTAAATTGTATTATAAGGGCAGCAATCATCAAACCTGCTTGGTACTGGCTAAGAAATAGGGAGGTGGATCAGTAGAATAGGTTAAATATGCAAGACGCACTAGTCAATGACTATAGTAATCTATTATTTGATAAACCCAAAGACCCCAGTTTCTGGGATAAGAACCCACTCTTTGAAAAAAAACTGCTGGGAAAACTGGAAAAGAGTATGGCAGAAACTAGGCATAGACCCAAATCTCACACCATATACCAAAATAAAGTCAAAATGGGTTCATGACTTAGATATAAAAGCTGATACCATTAGTAAACTGGGAGAACAAGGAATAGTTTACCTATCAGATCTATAGAGAACAGAAGAGTTCGTGGCCAAACAGGAGATAGAGAACATTAGCAAAAGCAAAATGGATAATTTTGACTACATTAAATTGAAAAGTTTTTGCACAAACAAAGCCAATGCAACTAAGATTAGAAGGAAGGTAGAAAATTGGGAAAGAATTTTTACAACCAGTCTTTCTGATAAAGGCCTCATTTCTAAAATATATAGAGAATTAAGACAAATTTATAAGAATACAAGCCATTCCCCCAATTGATAAATGGTCAAAGGATATGAACAGGCAGTTCTCAGATGAAGAAATTAAAGCCATCTATAGTCATATGTAAAAATGCTCTAAATCATTATTGATTAGAGAAATGCAAATCAAAACAACTCTGAGGTACCACATCACACCTATCAGATTCGCCAACATGACAAAACAGGAAAATGATAAATGTTGGAGAGGACGTGGGAAAATTGGAATGCTAATACATTGTTGGTGGAGTTGTGAAATGATCTCACCATTTTGGAGAACAATTTGGAACTATGCCCAAAGGGCTACAAAAATGTGCATACCCTTTGATCCAGCAATAGCACTTCTAGGGCTATATCCCAAAGAGATCAAACAAATGGGAAAAGGACCCACATGTACAAAAATATTCATAGCAGCTCTTTTTGTGGTGGCAAAGAATTGGAAATTGAGAGGATGCCCATCAATTGGGGAATGGCTGAGCAACTTGTGGTATATGAATGTAATGGAATACTATTGTTCTATAAGAAATGATGAACAGGCCGACTTCAGAAAAACCTGGGAAGGCTTATATGGTCTGATGCTGAGTGAAGTGAGCAGAACCAAGAGGACTTTGTATACAATAGCAGCCATGTTATGCAATGACTAAGAATGTTAAACTGAACCGTTCTCAGCATTACGAGGATCGAACACGTCTCCAGAGGCCTCGGGATGGAAAATGCTGTCCACATCCAAAGAAAGAACTATGGAAGTCTAATCGCTCTCACTTATTTTTACCTTCAGTTGAGTTTTGTTTCATCTTTCTGATAGTTTCTCCTATTGGTTTTAATTTTTACTTACAACTTCACTAATGTGAAAATATGTTTAATGAGTATGTAAATGTAAAGCCTATGTCAGATTGTGCTCCGTCTTGGGGGGGGGGGAAAGGGAGAAAAAATTTTCAACTCAAAAGCATATGGAAAAAAAAAATTTTAAAAAGCGCTAATGCAATCTTTGGGCTCCATGGAGTGGGCGCTGGCTTCCAGGAACAGTGAGCACCTTGCCTTCATCAGGCTTCATCTGGAGGAACATGTTCTGGTCTGGGTGCCACAATTTAAGAATGACATTGAGAAGTTGGGGGAGCGTCCAAAGGCACAAACAGAACGATGAGCTCCTGTTTAATAAGAATGAGTGGGTGTTTAACTGGAAGAGAAAAGATTCAGGGAGGGCATGATGATTGTGTTTTTATGTAAAGGACAAATTCGATTTGTTCTCCTTGGTCTGGGTGGGCAGAACTAGGAATCATAGGTAGAAGTTAGAAGAGGATGAATTCAATCCGATGTCAGGGAAAACTTCCTAGCAATTAAGGCTGAGCCCCAGGAGAGGTAGTAAGTTCCCCATCACGAAAGCTCTTCAAGTAAAGGCTGGTTTGATACCACTTATGGTATATGGTACATAGCAGGGATTGTGTTGGTCATGATGGGTGCCAGGCCCCATCTGAGTCTCAAATTCAGGACCTCTGGTCTGTCTGAAATCTTCTTTTCCAGCCTTATTTTATTCTCCTTTAGGGAGAGAAGTGGTGGAGAGTAAGCCAGACTCAGAGCTAGGGAAACCTGAGTTTCGATTCCCCCTTCTCACACAGCAAGGTGAATCAATGGATGGAGTGCTGGGCCTGGAGTCAGGAAGACCTAAGTTCAAAAGTAGCCTCAGACACTTACTAGCTGTGTGACCTTGGGCAAGTCACTTCACCTTAGTTTGCCTAGGAGGCAGTGCCAGGTGTGGAGTTAGGGAGAGCTGAGTTCAAACCCTGCCTCAGAAACTTCCTCACTGAGTGACCCTAGTCAAATTGATGAACCTCTTTCAACCTCAGTCGGGTATTTTTTGGAATCAGAATTATCTATGAGAGAAGGAGTATGGTACAGGGGCTAGAGCTAGCCTCCAAGCCAGGAAGACCTGGGTTCACATCCCACCTCTGACACACACTAATTGCTATGTGACCCTGGAAGCGTTATTTTATTTCTCAGCTGTCCCGATAACTCTATCTCAGAGCAGGTGGCTACCTACATTTCTAGAGGAAGTTTCCTTTTATGCGAGTTCCCTAGATCAATGAAATCAGTCAGTCAAGTATGTGTTATATTATACCAGTCACCGTGCTAAGAATGGGGGATAAAAAGAAAATGCCCAAAAGGAGTTCACCTTCTAATGAGTTCAGTCCCTGTTCCCTAGTTATCTGGGTATTAGCCATTATCCCCTGATAGATAATAAACTAGGGGAAAGGCAGAGAGCTGGTCTTGGTCAAAAAGTAACCCTAAGATTTTCCTTCCTCTTGGGGACAAGGCCATTCATTATACAAAGAGAGCCTGATAGAGTGCTTTCTACACACGTCATAGGAGGTGCTTATGAAAGATCTGTTGAACTGAATTGACCTGATTTCAGCCCCAGTATTTATTGCTGTGTGAGAATGAGTTTTCCTCTTCTGATTTCCTTTGAAATGGTTTGCTACTCTGGAGAAACAGGATTTAAACCTTAAAGTCAACTCTGATCTTTCAGGCAGATCAATATGGTATGGAGAGGTTTTGAATTTGGTTCTCTCTCCACTAACCTTTCACTTGAGACCGCAGAACCTAGGACCTATTCATAAAAATGTCTGCATGTGGTTGTAAGTAGAAGCCAGCCAAGGGTAATGATTACACCCTCCCACTAATTGAGCAAACACTGGAAGAGATAGATGTAATCTCCTTTGCAAAGTTGAAGTGACTTTCAAATTTAAAAAATAATCCTTCTCCCCAGTGGCTCAATTTCAGATGTGGATTGCCTTTTCTGCTTTCCTTTTTCATCCCCAATCCAATCCTGACTCTCATAGTGAATATCAAGGCCAGCCTTTATGCCAACATCAACCCCAGCCCTAGTATCATCACTCACATCTTGCCTCTGATTTTCAACCCAAACTTCAATGCCAGCCACAATCCAAAGCTCCACGCCAATCCCAACTCTCAAATCTACCCCCATCTTAGTCCTCTGAATGACCCAACTTAAAGTTGCAAAAGCTCTCTGAGGCCACTTTGTCTAACCCATACTTGGACAAGAATTTGCTTTACAAATAACTTAACAAGTTGCTGTTGTGAAGTCATTTTCAGTCATGTCTGACTCTCTGTGACCCCATTTGGGATTTTCTTGAGAAAGATACTCGAGTGGTTTCTCATGTCCTTCTCCGGCTCATTTTATAGATGAGGAAACTGAGACAAACAGGGTTGAGTGACTTGCCCAGGGTCACATAACTAGCGCCTGAGGCCAGATTTGAACTGAGGTGTTCCAGATTGCAAGCGTAGCACTCTGTCTCCTGCCATCTAGCTGCCCTCTACATATTACATAATAATATTAGGATCATGCTTTAGTTTTCAGGCTGAAGTTTTACCTGAATGAGAAACCCTTATCAATCTTGCTTTAACTATCAATTTCAATGCAACATCCTGCACTGAATTTTTAAAATATCCTTCTTGAAGATCTATTTTCTTTCTTACTTTCTTTTTCTTTCTTCCCTTCTTCCTTCCTTCCTTGTCCCTAATTTTCCCACTCCAAAAGTCTATTGGTGCTTGACCAGGTAATTTCCCCAACCCTCTTTACTGTCTTAAATGAAATGTCTCTTTAACTTGGCACCTAACTTTGGAGCTCTGAAAGAAGAGTCTGTACCCATTTTCCATGACCACTCTCATTTTGAGGTGAATAGACTTTGCTGCTTTCTGTGTTCAGCCAAGGCAAACAAAAAGGTAGACTTCCTCATAGGAAGATTCCTGAGAAAATGACAATGGTCCCAACCTGATTACGGGAAGAGGGATGGGCAAACTGCTCTCAGAACCTCAGGGCTGAGAAAGTTAGTGACTGTAGAAATTCTAGATTTGGAATCTGAGGGCTCTACTTTGGGGCATTGAAAGTTTGCAGGTCCCCATCCTGAGTCATCCCTGAGAGTCTGGAATTATATAACACTCCATACCCCAAGGAAGCAGCAACAGAACCAGCCCGGATCTTCTGTTTAGAATTTTGCAGAGCCTGGGCCTGACTTAGAGTCTGAAATCAGAAAATAGTCTGGAAAAATAAGTAAACAACAAAAAAAGGAACCCCACCCAAAACCGCTGTTATGATGACAAGGGTACTTAAGGCACAAACCTAGAAGAAGAGAATGACTCAAACATTTACCAGCAAAGCCCCAAAGAAAAGTACTGCTTAGGTACAAATTCAACTAGAATACCCCGAAGAGAGGAAGCAGAGTTATTGTTGCTGCTATTGTTGTTCTTAAGAGTTGAAATGTTTTTATACATGAAATGAGAACACTAGAAAAAAATGGAAAAGAAATGGCAATTAGGGAAGAAAGAACTGGAATGGAAACCAACAGTCTGGCATAAGAGGTACAAAACTCTGTCTATGCAACAAACCTGAGGCACTGAGGCGCCCAAGCAAAGTGGTGCAGTGTTTAGAATGCAGAACCTGGAGTCAGGAAGGACTGAGTTCAAATCTAGCTTCAGACACTGTATGACCCTGGTCAATTCACTTAACCTCTCAGTGTCTCAGTTTCTTCATCTGTGAAATGGGGATCGTAATAGCACCTACCTCCTGAGAGAGTTTTGCAAACCTCACAGTATAATATAAATATCAGTTGTTATTATTGTTGTTGTTGTTACTCTGAGGAAGCTGCCACATAGGATGGTGGGGAAGATAGAAGAGAGAAGGAGGTTACCCAAGCCAACCATATCATAGATTTCACAGATTATTCTTGTTTCTTTCTGATGTAAGAAAAAAATGCCTGTTAGAGCAATCCAAAAGGGATAGGAATAAGCATTTATATAGTGCCAGACACTTGCTAACTTTACAAACATGGTCTGATGTGATCCTTACAGCAATTCTGGGAGGCAGGTGCTATTATTATCAAACCCACTTTACAGATGAGGAAACTGAGGCAAAGTGACTCGCCCAGGGTCACACAGCTAAGAAGTATCTGAGACAAGATTTGTACTCAGGTTTTCCTAACTCCAGGCCAAGTACCCTAAGCATTACATCACAGCTGCTTGAAACAGAGACATGGTTGCTTTGGAAGGTAGCAGATTCTTTCTCACTGGAGGTCTTCATGCAAATTATGGATGATCATTCATCAGGTGTGATGTAGAGGGAATCTTCTTCTTCAGCTATGATTTGGACTAGATGGCCTCTGAAATTCCTTCCACCCCTGAAATTCTGTGATTCTGTAAGTCAGGTTACATCTCTGTGGTTCTCATGCAGCCAAAGGATTGTCAGAGCTGACTGCATGTTGTCCTTTTAAATCCTGGGACCCAGGCCCTCTTGCCTTGCCGAAGTTAAGGCTGTGCTCCTCAATTAGGCTTCCCCTCTCAGATGTGAGCTTCATAACCCAAATCTTCCTCATTGTTTACTAGAAAAATGGGTCCTTCAGCTGGTGTCTTCAAGGTCCTATTCTACATAGCTGGTCTAAAAAATACCCTTCTCATTTAAAACACATACACACACACCTACACACACACATACACACATTGTAACCAAGAGCTTTTGGACTCAAAATACTTTGATCTAAAGGTATGTTTCTTACCTAGGCATTTTAGGTACAGAATTAGGGAAATAGAAATAATGGTGCTTGTGGGGGTGTTGGTGAGGAATGGGGGACATGAGTCACAAGCCCCCTAAAATCACCCTACAAGGTAATAACTTATTCCATCAAGGCCAAAGTGAGCACCATTTCTTTCTAGGTGAATGATAATTTGCAAAAATCTTTCAAACTATTCACTTTTTCTGGCTCCCTCCATTCCTTGGAGAGGTGGGTAACTATGGGTGCAGAAGGGTGTATATACTAGCAAATGGAGTCACTTTGTTGTTTGGTTTTGCTTGCCTGCTTTTCTTTGTTGTAAGGTGAGGCTCATTGGGGGTGGGTGGGCAGGTGCAGTGAATTCAGAAATGGTTGTGATGTAAGAATAAAAGGCATTACTAAAACCTTGAATACACATATGCTTCTAAGTCATTCAAAAGACAGATTTTTTTAACAAGCCACATTTTATTGTACCAATTTCACACAGTAAAAATAAATGGAAAGCAGACATGTCTAAATTCTCTTACTGATTCTCTTGCAGACAACATCACCCAAGGTAAAGGTCTGAAAGCCAAGAAGAAATCCAGTGTTAATCTTTCCTGGAATGTCTTGCAGTATATCAGCATGTGATACCCATCAATGACTCTTGTATGTTAGATATACTAGAGATAGGTTTGGCAATCTTTCTGGGTTTTTGTATGGATTCTCCAGCTTCCTGAGGGAACCCTGGGGAAGGCTGTCTTTGGGGTCTTCGAGGGCCCCATTAAAAAATATAAATATTCCCAGCAAGGTTCACAGTGTAAGGATGACAGAGATGCCAGCTGGAGAAGGGTTTAATGCCCGAAGGGGGATTAGCAGGAATGGGGTAGAGGATTAGGTGACTGGGGGTGGAGGGAAGGATCATGGATGAAAGGAGCCTTAGGGGTCACCCACCCAACTCCCTGGGAGTCTGCCATAAATGCTACATGTTGCTTTACTCAGGGTGTTGGGCAATAACTCCTCCCCTCTCCCTCCTCCATCCCTGCTGTCCTCCATGTTTTTCCCTCCTCCCTCTTTTCTCCCTCTTCTCTACTATCCTCCCTCCCCTCACCTGTGTTTTCCTCATCATCTCTTCCCTCCCTCTACTGTCCTCCACCACCTGTCTTTTCCTCATCTTCTCTTCCCTACCTCCTCTCTACTGTCCTCCATCCCCTCACCTGTCTTACCTCACCCCTCTTGCCTCCTTTTTGAGAGCAGCACTGCCTCCCTTATTCTATTGCAGCCCCAGTACTTGACACCTAGTACGTGTTCTCCAAATGCTTTTTGGATCCATCCCCCACCAACCAAGCAGGAAGAGAAACACCTGATCACTCACGTTGGTGAGTGTATCTCCATTCAGTTCAGTGACAGACTTCATTCCTTTGAAACTTGTCACCAGCTTGTTGCCTCCTTCTAGATTCACTACAGTCTGTAGGGAGACAGAAGAGTTAGCTCTGGCAAGCCCTAGGGACTGGGGATGAGGCAGGGATCTGTATTATTAACATTTGAGTTTAATTTGAATTGTTAACACTTTCTCCATCACTTTAAGTAGGCAATCAATAAAACAAGAAATCAATCCTTGCTTTGTAGGGTTTGCTATTTTCTGAGGGTAAATTCTTAAAATTTAACAATGGGCTGGCGATCTCCTGCCGGTTTGAGCTGGCTCCAGCACACCCCTGGAGTAAGTGCCCAAGCCAAATTCCCTGCAGAACTTCTTGTTTCTATACTTCACTGGCTGGATTGTTTTCTAGTTCTCTTAGCCTTTTCCTTACTTTTCCTCCCTCCCCTTTTCTCTTCTCTTCCTTTTGCTGTCTGTGAGTCAGTCAATAAATATTTATTAACCGTCTAAGATGTATCACATTGTACTAAGTACTGAAGACAGTCCCTGCCTCAAGGAGCTTACAATCTAACCGGGGAAACAATAAGCAAACAGGTACAAACAAGTCATAGACTGGATAAGTGAGAAATAATTAACAGAGGGAAGGCCCTAGAGCTAAGCGGTTGGGGAAAGTTGTCTGTTTTTTCAGCCAAAGACAAGGTTGATTGAAGATTCGCCATATTACAGTTTTAAGGAATCTGAGCATCTGTGGGTTATTGGCTAGATTGTGAAAATCTGCGCTGTTGGGGAAGGTTTCTTGTAGAAGAGGGGGGAGATTACAGTTGGGACTTTAAGGAAGCCAGCAGAGTCAGCAGTCTGAGCGGAGGAGTGAGAGCATTCCAGACATGGGGATAGACAGGGAGAATGCTGGAGCTGAGAGATGGAGGGTCTCGTTTCATGAACAGCTGGGAAGCCAGGGTCACTGGATGGCAGAGTATGTATCAGGGAGTAAGGTGTGAGAAGACTGAAAATGTAGGGGGGGCTGGGTTTAAGGAGACAAGTCAGCTACTGAACACAGCCAGCATGGGCTGGAGGCACTGCTTCCTGGCTGGTCCTCTATACCATATTCCACCAGACTGCTTTTCATCTAATCTACCTATCTTGCAACACGTTGGCTAACAGAGATATTTTTGTGTCTTATCTCCCTAGCAGGCTGCAAGCTTACTCCAGGGGGTTATGGACCAAGTTTTAGCTAATCTTTGCATCTCCTCCAGGGCTTAGCCCAGAGGCTAATACGCGGCACCTTAATGAATACCATGTCCCTAAATTTAATTAAGTTAATTCTTACCTTGACCTTTTCCCCAGTTGGAGTGGCTCAGCTCACACTCCTCCCCCACAGTGAACTCCATCACCTGGATTTGGTTATCATTGTTAAAGGTGATCTTGAAGTGATTTCCATTTTGTACAATTTCGAACATTCCCCTGCGATCCTTTCTCTGCTGTATGACGTCATCAGGTAGACCTGGTTCATACAATAGAGATTCAGACCTAGAAGGCATCTAAGAGCCAAATGATCTCATTTGGGTCTCGTGACAGCCCTGGGAGTAGGGACTATTATTATCCCCATTTTCCAGATGAGGAAGCCAATGTTGAGAGCAGTGAGATGATGCAACCCATATTATGGAATGAATTAAGAGCAGAGCCAGGTTCACATTCAGATCTGACTCCTCATTCTGTTGTTCTTCACCCTGAGACCCAACCCAGGCTCCTGAATGCCTGCCAGAGCCTCACTAGTTGGATTATTTCACTTGCTGCAGATTCTCTGTAAGTATTTTAAGTTCATTCGTTCTGGCACCACAAGTATAATGCCCCTGTCCCTTTGATGCCAACATTTGATGCCCAAAGGCTGTTCTCCTAAGCACTTACCAGCAGCCTTCAAGAAGGCTTCAAAATTCTCTTGGGACTGGAGCTGGTACTTTCCTGAGAAGTTCATGGTGAAGGGATGTTCTCTCAAAACACTGTCTGGGAGAGAAGGTGCCTGGCCTGGCCCTGAGAGTCTGGTTTTATAGGGGGCTCGTTCCCTTCAAATGTTGGTCAGAGGTTATCGTTTGGAACTTTTATGATTCTGCTCAATCATTAATTCCTTGGAGCAATGTTCAGCAAAAAAGAATAAGGAAGGCATGGGGGAGTTAACTGGAGTGCCTGGCCACTTGGTACAGGAGTAGGGGGTGATCTATCCAATTGTCCAGAGTGTCTGGGGCTGGGAGGGGAGGACAGTGCCCACTGGCATAAGGAAGGGGAAATAATGAGGTCTTTTCACTTTGTGGCAACAAGAAGAAATATCAATGTGGCACTTTTTTGTTTTTATTACATCGTGCTTTCTTATGCATTAGCTCATTTGATTCTTACAAGTATCCTGTAGGGTAGCTGATGAAATCATAGTTGCTTCAGTTTTAGAGATGAGGAAACCAAAGTTTGTCAAGGTCACACAGCGTGTAAAACACTGAGCTGGTGGATATCAAGGATTTCTCAGGCTCAACTTGTCATTTCTCACCTGCAGGACTTTGTATAAAACAGGGTACTGAATTTGAAGCCAGAGCTCACTATGAGAAGCTTATGTTTTACTGTGTGTGTGTGTAAGCACATGTGCTCTGATGTGTATGTGTGTGTATGTGTATAGGAGGGCAGAGTATTCATTTTTATCTCTGTCTCCTCAGTATGTATCACACAGCAGGCATTTAATAAATATTTGCTGATTGGAATTCAACCTGAGTTATTCTCTTATAGTTTAGGATTTTCACTTTCACTTTCTCAGAGTTTACATTGACCCCTAAACTGAACTTTTTTTCATTCGGTCATTTTCAGTTGTGTGCAATTCTTTGTGACTCCAATTCAAGGTTTTCTTGGCAAAGTTACTGGAATGGTTTGTCTTTTCCTTCTCCAGCTCATGGTACAGATGAGGAAACTGAGGCAAACAGGGTTAAGTGACTTGCTCAGGGTCACACAGCTAGGAAGCTTCTGAGGTCTTATTTGAGGCCCAGTGCGCTATACACTATGGTGCCACCTAGCTGCCAAACCACTACACTAGGGCATTTTTCAAACACTAATTCTGTAGTCCCAACACTGTACTGTCCTTCACTACATTGCACACTCCCCTATGTCCTACTCACACAAAATTTCATTTTATTTCAGAGCTATAACTGCCAAGCCAGTGACATGTGAGAATCTATAAATGGGACTTTGCCTTTTTAAGACCAATGAAAGAATCGTAAAGGAAAATGACAGAGCAGTGTGACTGTAAACTGTGTTTATCAATTAAACACCAAGCACGTGATGTTCCTTTAGCTGCTAGAAAACACCTTTTATTTTTTTAGTTAAAATTAATTTTTGTTTGTTTATTGAGTTTGGGTCTCCCTATATCTCTCAGGCCAGAAGCATAGCAACCACTCATTCAGGACCCCAGTCCCAATCAGTTAATCTGCTTTGTGTCTCTGACCTTGGCCAATTTACTGCTGGTTAGGCAACTTGGGAGCTGGGGTGTTGATGGCAGACTTAGCAGCTCAGAACTCCTGAACACAAGCCATTCACCAGCCTCCACCTCCTCCTCCCATGCCTGGTGAGGGCCTATAAGCATTTACCACTGCCCACAGAAAAAAGAGGAGGGAGCAATGTTGCCAATCTGGACCAGGACCAGGGACAGTGGTGAAAGGGCCACAACCTCACTGGCTTATAGACGCTGGGCAGAACAGAAAGAGTAAGATAGAGAGGAGTCAGAGGTAGAAAACCCAGGTACCACCATGACAGTCAGTCCCCTGTTTCCTGAGGTGTGTTTCATCACCGATGAAAGGTTCCTCTTTATTCTTAAAGCTGCCCTTGCTTGTCTTATGGCAGGCCCGGAGCATTCACACAAAACAGGACAGAGAGATGGACTAGAGGGATGCAGGAATAAATGTAATTTGTCATTTGAGGGCTAAGTCAAGAGTGAGATGCTACATACAGGCTACAAGCTCTGGACCATGTCATGGTCTTGTGTTAGTCCTCACATTTCTTTGTTTCTCTTGGCCTTCTGACCCTGCATCCAGACCCTCCCAATGAAGACTTTCCTCTCTCTATTTGGCTTCCACAATGTTCTTATCCTGGTTCTTCTGTCTTTCTGATCCCTCCTTCTCAGGCTGCTTTCCTGACTCATCAATCATCTTCCAATCCCTAAGTGCTGGTTTCCCCCAAGGTCCTTTTCTTCTCGCCTTGTTTCTCTCCACTCTATCTCAGTGATCCCAATCAATTATGTGTCTCATACTCTTCTCTTTACTGTCGATATTCAAGTCTATACTTGTAACAATACTAAATTCTCTCCTGAATTCTTATCTGACATCTCCAACTGCCCTTTGGATATTTCTTTCTCAGTGACTTCTGGCACATGAATCACATATTTAGGGCTTGAAGAGACCTTAGGGAGCATTATATCCACTCTTTCCTTTAATGCATGAGGAAATTGAGGTCCAGAGAGATTAAGTATACAGCTAGGTGACACAATGGATGGATTGCTGGACTTGGAGTCAGGAAGACCTGAGTTCAAATACTGCCCCTGACATTAACTAGCTGTGTAATCCTAGACTTAATTTCTCTGAGCCTCAGATTCCTGATCTGCAAAATGGGGACAATAATCATAGTACCTACCTCACAGAGTTATTAGAGGGCCAAATGAGATGACATAAAGTGCTTTGCAAACATTAAAATGCTATCTAAATGCTAGCTACTTTCTTTAGTATGAAGTGACTTGCCCAGATTCATCAAGCTAGTAAATATCTGATGTGGGAGTTGAGCTCAAATCCATATCGATGTTCTGTACCCTGCAGTCCACTGCAGCAGGCTGCATCCAATTCAGTGCCTCCAAAACAGAATTCCTCTTCTCCACCTAAATTTGCCCTTCCTCCAAACTTCCCTTCTTCTTCTGAGAACAATCAGCCAACCTGATTCAGAATCTCAGAGTCTTCTTCCCTCCATCCCTTCCAGTCCCCATATCCAATTCATCCCCAAGTCCTGTCGATTTCAACTCCACAGCATCTCTCGAATCACTCCCCTTTTTTAACACCCATCTCTCAGGTCCGTATCACTTCTCAGAGTAGCCTCCTAAGTGGTCTCTCTTCTTCCAAGAAGGCTCTCTCTTCTTGAATCTATTCCTTACCTAGCTGCCAAAATAATCTTTCTGTGACCAAGGCACGACCACGTCACTTCTGAACTCAAAACTCTTCAGTGGCTCCCCGTGGTCTGCAGGATAAAATGCAAACACACTCTTCAATCAGGCATTTCAGGTTCACACTAGAAATGAGAGAACCATTCTGACTAGCATGAAGTTGGTGTTTAATATAAGTACAGAGATACTAAGAAAGGAAAAGAGCATCTATGAAACACCTACTATGTGCAAAGCACGGTGCTAAGTGCTTGACAAATATGATCTCATTTGATCTTCAGACCAGCTCTGGAATGTTGGTATTATTATTGTTCACATTCTACAGATGAGGCAGACAGAAGTTCAGTGATTTGCCCAGAGTCACACAGCTAGGGAATGTCTGAGGTCAAATTTGAATTCAGGTCTCCTAACTCCAGACCCAGTGCTGTGTCCACTGAGCCATCTAGCCCAGGTGAACAATATCTTCTGGTGCTGAAAGAAGTGGTGAATAGGATTGCCAGGTCACCGTCAGTGATATCTGAAAGATCATGGAAGATGGCAATGGCCTACAAGGTGGGAAAGGGGACAATGCAGTCCACATTTTCAAGAAAGTGATGACATCAGAGTCTTCCAATTAGAGGTCGGTGAGCTTGGCTTCCATTCCTGGGAAAATTCTAGAGAGGATGATAAAAGATTAGCCAACATGTGGAGAAGGAAGTGGTAATTACAAAGAGCCAGCTTGGTATCATCCAGAACACCACTGGCCCCATTGAGTTCATTGTCTCTTTTGACAGGATTACTCATTCTTTGGGAGGAAATGCTGTGGACAAAATTTTCCTAAGTTTTAGCAAAACTTGTAGTAAAGAATCTCATACTATTCTCATGGAGAAGGTGGAGAGATGTGGAACAGCAATTACTTAGATCCAGAAATCACTGGATGACTGGACCCAAAGATTAGCTGTTAGTGGTTCAATACCAACATGGTACCAGGCAGACTTCCAGGGGAGGGAGGACATAAGCATTTGTTATTGTTCAATCACAGCCAACTCTTCATGACCCCATGGGCCATAGCACACCAATACTGTCCATGGGAATTTCTTGGCAAAGATACTAGAATGGTTTGCCATTTCCTTCTTCCATGGATTAAGGCAAACAGGAATTAAGTGACTAGGTCAAATAGTGTAAGTGTCTGAGGTAGAATTTGAACTCAGGTCTTCTTGATTCCGGGCCCAGTACTTTGTCCATTCAACCATCCGACTGACCCATAAGGACTCATATAGCACCTACTATGTGCCAGGCACTGTGCTAAGTACTCTACAAATGTTATGCCATTCAACCTATACAACAGCACTGAGAGGGAAGTGCTATTATTATTTCCATTTTGCAGTTGAGTAAACTGAGGCAAACAGGGATGAAGTGACTTGACACAGATAGTAAGTGTCTGAGTCTGGATTCAAATGCAAGTCCTCCTGACCCCAGATTCAGGGCCCTACCAACTGTGCTCCCTAGCTGGCCTTAGTAGAATCCCTCAGGGTTCCAGGCTTGTCCTGGGCTGATTTTAATCAGTGATCTGCATAAATGCACAGAGGAGATGTCATCAAATTTGCAGATGACACAAAATGGGGCTGGGGCTTGGAGGATGGGGGCAGATAACTAACATATTGGATGATAGAATCAGAATCTAAAAAGATCTTGACAGGCTAGACCATTGGGCTGAATCCAATGACACAAAATCTAACAGAAATCAATGTAAAGCCCTATACTTGGGTACAGAAAATCAATTTCCTAAGTATAAAAGGGGAAGGCTAGTTAGACAGCTGTTGCTGTGGAAAAAGTAATGGAGGCTTTAATGGACACAAGCTTAACATAAATCAGTTGCATGATGAAACTGTCAAAAGCGCTAATGCCTTACTGTAGACATTATAAAATATTTAGGAGTCTACCTCCCGAAACAAACCCAGGAACTCTATGAACACAATTACAAAACACTTTTCACACAAATAAAATCACATCTAAATAATTGGAAAAACATCAGTTGCTCATGGGTAGGCCAAGCTAAAATAATAAAAATGACAATGCTACCTAAGCTAATTTACTTATTCAGTGCCATACCAATCAAGCCACCAAAAAATTATTCTATAGAGTTAGAAAAAATAATAGCAAGATTCATTTGGAAAAAGAAAAGTCCCAGAATATCAAAGGAACTAATGAAAAGAAATGCAGGGGAAGGTGGCCTAGCAATTCCAGATCTTAAATTGTATTATAAGGCAGCAATCATCAAACCTGCTTGGTACTGGCTAAAAATAGGGAGGTGGATCAGTAGAATAGGTTAAATATGCAAGACGCAGTAGTCAATGACTATAGTAATCTATTATTTGATAAACCCAAAGACCCCAGTTTCTGGGATAAGAACCCACTCTTTGAAAAAAAACTGCTGGGAAAACTGGAAAAGAGTATGGCAGAAACTAGGCATAGACCCAAATCTCACACCATATACCAAAATAAAGTCAAAATGGGTTCATGACTTAGATATAAAGCTGATACCATTAGTAAACTGGGAGAACAAGGAATAGTTTACCTATCAGATCTATAGAGAACAGAAGAGTTCGTGGCCAAACAGGAGATAGAGAACATTAGCAAAAGCAAAATGGATAATTTTGACTACATTAAATTGAAAAGTTTTTGCACAAACAAAGCCAATGCAACTAAGATTAGAAGGAAGGTAGAAAATTGGGAAAGAATTTTTACAACCAGTCTTTCTGATAAAGGCCTCATTTCTAAAATATATAGAGAATTAAGACAAATTTATAAGAATACAAGCCATTCCCCCAATTGATAAATGGTCAAAGGATATGAACAGGCAGTTCTCAGATGAAGAAATTAAAGCCATCTATAGTCATATGTAAAAATGCTCTAAATCATTATTGATTAGAGAAATGCAAATCAAAACAACTCTGAGGTACCACATCACACCTATCAGATTCGCCAACATGACAAAACAGGAAAATGATAAATGTTGGAGAGGACGTGGGAAAATTGGAATGCTAATACATTGTTGGTGGAGTTGTGAAATGATCTCACCATTTTGGAGAACAATTTGGAACTATGCCCAAAGGGCTACAAAAATGTGCATACCCTTTGATCCAGCAATAGCACTTCTAGGGCTATATCCCAAAGAGATCAAACAAATGGGAAAAGGACCCACATGTACAAAAATATTCATAGCAGCTCTTTTTGTGGTGGCAAAGAATTGGAAATTGAGAGGATGCCCATCAATTGGGGAATGGCTGAGCAACTTGTGGTATATGAATGTAATGGAATACTATTGTTCTATAAGAAATGATGAACAGGCCGACTTCAGAAAAACCTGGGAAGGCTTATATGGTCTGATGCTGAGTGAAGTGAGCAGAACCAAGAGGACTTTGTATACAATAGCAGCCATGTTATGCAATGACTAAGAATGTTAAACTGAACCGTTCTCAGCATTACGAGGATCGAACACGTCTCCAGAGGCCTCGGGATGGAAAATGCTGTCCACATCCAAAGAAAGAACTATGGAAGTCTAATCGCTCTCACTTATTTTTACCTTCAGTTGAGTTTTGTTTCATCTTTCTGATAGTTTCTCCTATTGGTTTTAATTTTTACTTACAACTTCACTAATGTGAAAATATGTTTAATGAGTATGTAAATGTAAAGCCTATGTCAGATTGTGCTCCGTCTTGGGGGGGGGGGAAAGGGAGAAAAAATTTTCAACTCAAAAGCATATGGAAAAAAAAAATTTTAAAAAGCGCTAATGCAATCTTTGGGCTCCATGGAGTGGGCGCTGGCTTCCAGGAACAGTGAGCACCTTGCCTTCATCAGGCTTCATCTGGAGGAACATGTTCTGGTCTGGGTGCCACAATTTAAGAATGACATTGAGAAGTTGGGGGAGCGTCCAAAGGCACCAAACAGAACGATGAGCTCCTGTTTAATAAGAATGAGTGGGTGTTTAACTGGAAGAGAAAAGATTCAGGGAGGGCATGATGATTGTGTTTTTATGTAAAGGACAAATTCGATTTGTTCTCCTTGGTCTGGGTGGGCAGAACTAGGAATCATAGGTAGAAGTTAGAAGAGGATGAATTCAATCCGATGTCAGGGAAAACTTCCTAGCAATTAAGGCTGAGCCCCAGGAGAGGTAGTAAGTTCCCCATCACGAAAGCTCTTCAAGTAAAGGCTGGTTTGATACCACTTATGGTATATGGTACATAGCAGGGATTGTGTTGGTCATGATGGGTGCCAGGCCCCATCTGAGTCTCAAATTCAGGACCTCTGGTCTGTCTGAAATCTTCTTTTCCAGCCTTATTTTATTCTCCTTTAGGGAGAGAAGTGGTGGAGAGTAAGCCAGACTCAGAGCTAGGGAAACCTGAGTTTCGATTCCCCCTTCTCACACAGCAAGGTGAATCAATGGATGGAGTGCTGGGCCTGGAGTCAGGAAGACCTAAGTTCAAAAGTAGCCTCAGACACTTACTAGCTGTGTGACCTTGGGCAAGTCACTTCACCTTAGTTTGCCTAGGAGGCAGTGCCAGGTGTGGAGTTAGGGAGAGCTGAGTTCAAACCCTGCCTCAGAAACTTCCTCACTGAGTGACCCTAGTCAAATTGATGAACCTCTTTCAACCTCAGTCGGGTATTTTTTGGAATCAGAATTATCTATGAGAGAAGGAGTATGGTACAGGGGCTAGAGCTAGCCTCCAAGCCAGGAAGACCTGGGTTCACATCCCACCTCTGACACACACTAATTGCTATGTGACCCTGGAAGCGTTATTTTATTTCTCAGCTGTCCCGATAACTCTATCTCAGAGCAGGTGGCTACCTACATTTCTAGAGGAAGTTTCCTTTTATGCGAGTTCCCTAGATCAATGAAATCAGTCAGTCAAGTATGTGTTATATTATACCAGTCACCGTGCTAAGAATGGGGGATAAAAAGAAAATGCCCAAAAGGAGTTCACCTTCTAATGAGTTCAGTCCCTGTTCCCTAGTTATCTGGGTATTAGCCATTATCCCCTGATAGATAATAAACTAGGGGAAAGGCAGAAGCTGGTCTTGGTCAAAAAGTAACCCTAAGATTTTCCTTCCTCTTGGGGACAAGGCCATTCATTATACAAAGAGAGCCTGATAGAGTGCTTTCTACACACGTCATAGGAGGTGCTTATGAAAGATCTGTTGAACTGAATTGACCTGATTTCAGCCCCAGTATTTATTGCTGTGTGAGAATGAGTTTTCCTCTTCTGATTTCCTTTGAAATGGTTTGCTACTCTGGAGAAACAGGATTTAAACCTTAAAGTCAACTCTGATCTTTCAGGCAGATCAATATGGTATGGAGAGGTTTTGAATTTGGTTTCTCTCCACTAACCTTTCACTTGAGACCGCAGAACCTAGGACCTATTCATAAAAATGTCTGCATGTGGTTGTAAGTAGAAGCCAGCCAAGGGTAATGATTACACCCTCCCACTAATTGAGCAAACACTGGAAGAGATAGATGTAATCTCCTTTGCAAAGTTGAAGTGACTTTCAAATTTAAAAAATAATCCTTCTCCCCAGTGGCTCAATTTCAGATGTGGATTGCCTTTTCTGCTTTCCTTTTTCATCCCCAATCCAATCCTGACTCTCATAGTGAATATCAAGGCCAGCCTTTATGCCAACATCAACCCCAGCCCTAGTATCATCACTCACATCTTGCCTCTGATTTTCAACCCAAACTTCAATGCCAGCCACAATCCAAAGCTCCACGCCAATCCCAACTCTCAAATCTACCCCCATCTTAGTCCTCTGAATGACCCAACTTAAAGTTGCAAAAGCTCTCTGAGGCCACTTTGTCTAACCCATACTTGGACAAGAATTTGCTTTACAAATAACTTAACAAGTTGCTGTTGTGAAGTCATTTTCAGTCATGTCTGACTCTCTGTGACCCCATTTGGGATTTTCTTGAGAAAGATACTCGAGTGGTTTCTCATGTCCTTCTCCGGCTCATTTTATAGATGAGGAAACTGAGACAAACAGGGTTGAGTGACTTGCCCAGGGTCACATAACTAGCGCCTGAGGCCAGATTTGAACTGAGGTGTTCCAGATTGCAAGCGTAGCACTCTGTCTCCTGTACCATCTAGCTGCCCTCTACATATTACATAATAATATTAGGATCATGCTTTAGTTTTCAGGCTGAAGTTTTACCTGAATGAGAAACCCTTATCAATCTTGCTTTAACTATCAATTTCAATGCAACATCCTGCACTGAATTTTTAAAATATCCTTCTTGAAGATCTATTTTCTTTCTTACTTTCTTTTTCTTTCTTCCCTTCTTCCTTCCTTCCTTGTCCCTAATTTTCCCACTCCAAAAGTCTATTGGTGCTTGACCAGGTAATTTCCCCAACCCTCTTTACTGTCTTAAATGAAATGTCTCTTTAACTTGGCACCTAACTTTGGAGCTCTGAAAGAAGAGTCTGTACCCATTTTCCATGACCACTCTCATTTTGAGGTGAATAGACTTTGCTGCTTTCTGTGTTCAGCCAAGGCAAACAAAAAGGTAGACTTCCTCATAGGAAGATTCCTGAGAAAATGACAATGGTCCCAACCTGATTACGGGAAGAGGGATGGGCAAACTGCTCTCAGAACCTCAGGGCTGAGAAAGTTAGTGACTGTAGAAATTCTAGATTTGGAATCTGAGGGCTCTACTTTGGGGCATTGAAAGTTTGCAGGTCCCCATCCTGAGTCATCCCTGAGAGTCTGGAATTATATAACACTCCATACCCCAAGGAAGCAGCAACAGAACCAGCCCGGATCTTCTGTTTAGAATTTTGCAGAGCCTGGGCCTGACTTAGAGTCTGAAATCAGAAAATAGTCTGGAAAAATAAGTAAACAACAAAAAAAGGAACCCCACCCAAAACCGCTGTTATGATGACAAGGGTACTTAAGGCACAAACCTAGAAGAAGAGAATGACTCAAACATTTACCAGCAAAGCCCCAAAGAAAAGTACTGCTTAGGTACAAATTCAACTAGAATACCCCGAAGAGAGGAAGCAGAGTTATTGTTGCTGCTATTGTTGTTCTTAAGAGTTGAAATGTTTTTATACATGAAATGAGAACACTAGAAAAAAATGGAAAAGAAATGGCAATTAGGGAAGAAAGAACTGGAATGGAAACCAACAGTCTGGCATAAGAGGTACAAAACTCTGTCTATGCAACAAACCTGAGGCACTGAGGCGCCCAAGCAAAGTGGTGCAGTGTTTAGAATGCAGAACCTGGAGTCAGGAAGGACTGAGTTCAAATCTAGCTTCAGACACTGTATGACCCTGGTCAATTCACTTAACCTCTCAGTGTCTCAGTTTCTTCATCTGTGAAATGGGGATCGTAATAGCACCTACCTCCTGAGAGAGTTTTGCAAACCTCACAGTATAATATAAATATCAGTTGTTATTATTGTTGTTGTTGTTACTCTGAGGAAGCTGCCACATAGGATGGTGGGGAAGATAGAAGAGAGAAGGAGGTTACCCAAGCCAACCATATCATAGCTTCCAAATTTCACAGATTATTCTTGTTTCTTTCTGATGTAAGAAAAAAATGCCTGTTAGAGCAATCCAAAAGGGATAGGAATAAGCATTTATATAGTGCCAGACACTTGCTAACTTTACAAACATGGTCTGATGTGATCCTTACAGCAATTCTGGGAGGCAGGTGCTATTATTATTATCAAACCACTTTACAGATGAGGAAATTCTGGGAGGCAGGTGCTATTATTATTATCAAACCCACTTTACAGATGAGGAAACTGAGGCAAAGTGACTCGCCCAGGGTCACACAGCTAAGAAGTATCTGAGACAAGATTTGTACTCAGGTTTTCCTAACTCCAGGCCAAGTACCCCAAGCATTACATCACCAGCTGCTTGAAACAGAGACATGGTTGCTTTGTAAGGTAGCAGATTCTTTCTCACTGGAGGTCTTCATGCAAATTATGGATGATCATTTATCAGGTGTGATGTAGAGGGAATCTTCTTCTTCAGCTATGATTTGGACTAGATGGCCTCTGAAATTCCTTCCACCCCTGAAATTCTGTGATTCTGTAAGTCAGGTTACATCTCTGTGGTTCTCATGCAGCCAAAGGATTGTCAGAGCTGACTGCATGTTGTCCTTTTAAATCCTGGGACCCAGGCCCTCTTGCCTTGCCGAAGTTAAGGCTGTGCTCCTCAATTAGGCTTCCGCTCTCACATGTGAGCTTCATAACCCAAATCTTCCTCATTGTTTACTAGAAAAATGGGTCCTTCAGCTGGTGTCTTCAAGTCCTATTCTACATAGCTGGTCTAAAAAATACCCTTCTCATTTAAAACACATACACACACACCTACACACACACATACACACATTGTAACCAAGAGCTTTTGGACTCAAAATACTTTGATCTAAAGGTATGTTTCTTACCTAGGCATTTTAGTTACAGAATTAGGGAAATAGAAATAATGGTGCTTGTGGGGGTGTTGGTGAGGAATGGGGGGACATGAGTCACAAGCCCCCCTAAAATCACCCTACAAGGTAATAACTTATTCCATCAAGGCCAAAGTCAGCACCATTTCTTTCTAGGTGAATGATAATTTGCAAAAATCTTTCAAACTATTCACTTTTTCTGGCTCCCTCCATTCCTTGGAGAGGTGGGTAACTATGGTGCAGAAGGGTGTATATACTAGCAAATGGAGTCACTTTGTTGTTTGGTTTTGCTTGCCTGCTTTTCTTTGTTGTAAGGTGAGGCTCATTGGGGGTGGGTGGGCAGGTGCAGTGAATTCAGAAATGGTTGTGATGTAAGAATAAAAGGCATTACTAAAACCTTGAATACACATATGCTTCTAAGTCATTCAAAAGACAGATTTTTTTAACAAGCCACATTTTATTGTACCAATTTCACACAGTAAAAATAAATGGAAAGCAGACATGTCTAAATTCTCTTACTGATTCTCTTGCAGAACATCACCCAAGGTAAAGGTCTGAAAGCCAAGAAGAAATCCAGTGTTAATCTTTCCTGGAATGTCTTGCAGTATATCAGCATGTGATACCCATCAATGACTCTTGTATGTTAGATATACTAGAGATAGGTTTGGCAATCTTTCTGGGTTTTTGTATGGATTCTCCACGCTTCCTGAGGGAACCCTGGGGAAGGCTGTCTTTGGGGTCTTCGAGGGCCCCATTTAAAAATATAAATATTCCCAGCAAGGTTCACAGTGTAAGGATGACAGAGATGCCAGCTGGAAGGGTTTAATGCCCGAAGGGGGATTAGCAGGAATGGGGTAGAGGATTAGGTGACTGGGGGTGGAGGGAAGATAGGATCATGGCTTTTTAGCTGAAAGGAGCCTTAGGGGTCACCCACCCAACTCCCTGGGAGTCTGCCATAAATGCTACATGTTGCTTTACTCAGGGTGTTGGGCAATAACTCCTCCCTCTCCCCTCCTCCATCCCTACTGTCCTCCATGTTTTTCCCTCGTCCCCTCTTTTCTCCCTCTTCTCTACTATCCTCCCTCCCCTCACCTGTGTTTTCCTCATCATCTCTTCCCTCCCTCTCTCTACTGTCCTCAACCTCTCACCTGTCTTTTCCTCATCT
Source organism: Phascolarctos cinereus (assembly GCF_003287225.1). Taxonomy (NCBI): domain Eukaryota; kingdom Metazoa; phylum Chordata; class Mammalia; order Diprotodontia; family Phascolarctidae; genus Phascolarctos; species Phascolarctos cinereus. The sequence goes on from NW_027555784.1 coordinate 26,356, forward strand.
TCTCTTCCTCCCTCCTCTCTACTGTCCTCCATCCCTCACCTGTCTTTACCTCACCCCTCTTGCCTCCTTTTTGAGAGCAGGCACTGCCTCCCTTATTCTATTGGCAGCCCCAGTACTTGACACCTAGTATGTGTTCTCCAAATGCTTTTTGGATCCATCCCCCACAACCAAGCAGGAAGAGAAACACCTGATCACTCACGTTGGTGAGTGTATCTCCATTGAGTTCAGTGACAGACTTCATTCCTTTGAAACTTGTCACCAGCTTGTTGCCTCCTTCTAGATTCACTACAGTCTGTAGGGAGACAGAAGAGTTAGCTCTGGCAAGCCCTAGGGACTGGGGATGAGGCAGGGATCTGTATTATTAACATTTGAGTTTAATTTGAATTGTTAACACTTTCTCCATCACTTTAAGTAGGCAATCAATAAAACAAGAAATCAATCCTTGCTTTGTAGGGTTTGCTATTTTCTGAGGGTAAATTCTTAAAATTTAACAATGGGCTGGCGATCTCCTGCCGGTTTGAGCTGGCTCCAGCACACCCCTGGAGTAAGTGCCCAAGCCAAATTCCCTGCAGAACTTCTTGTTTCTATACTTCACTGGCTGGATTGTTTTCTAGTTCTCTTAGCCCTTTCCTTACTTTTCCTCCTCTCCCCTTTTCTCTTCTCTTCCTTTTGCTGTCTGTGAGTCAGTCAATAAATATTTATTAACCGTCTAAGATGTGTCACATTGTACTAAGTACTGAAGACAGTCCCTGCCCTCAAGGAGCTTACAATCTAACCGGGGAAACAATAAGCAAACAGGTACAAACAAGTCATAGACTGGATAAGTGAGAAATAATTAACAGAGGGAAGGCCCTAGAGCTAAGCGGTTGGGGAAAGTTGTCTGTTTTTTTCAGCCAAAGACAAGGTTGATTGAAGATTCGCCATATTACAGTTTTAAGGAGCTGAGCATCTGTGGGTTATTGGCTAGATCGTGAAAATCTGCACTGTTGGGGAAGGTTTCTTGTAGAAGAGTGGGGGGAGATTACAGTTGGGACTTTAAGGAAGCCAGCAGAGTCAGCAGTCTGAGCGGAGGAGTGAGAGCATTCCAGACATGGGGGATAGACAGGGAGAATGCTGGAGCTGAGAGATGGAGGGTCTCGTTTCATGAACAGCTGGGAAGCCAGGGTCACTGGATGGCAGAGTATGTATCAGGGAGTAAGGTGTGAGAAGACTGAAAATGTAGGAGGGGGCTGGGTTATGAAGGAACAAGTCAGCTACTGAACACAGCCAGCATGGGCTGGAGGCACTGCTTCCTGGCTGGTCTATACCATATTCCACCAGACTGCTTTTCATCTAATCTACCTATCTTGCAACACGTTGGCAACAGAGATATGTTTGTGTCTTATCTCCCTAGCAGGCTGCAAGCTTACTCCAGGGGGTTATGGACCAAGTTTTAGCTAATCTTTGCATCTCCTCCAGGGCTTAGCCCAGAGGCTAATACGCGGCACCTTAATGAATACCATGTCCCTAAATTTAATTAAGTTTATTCTTACCTTGACCTTTTCCCCAGTTGGAGTGCTCAGCTCACACTCCTCCCCCACAGTGAACTCCATCACCTGGATTTGGTTATCATTGTTAAAGAGTCTTGAAGTGATTTCCATTTTGTACAATTTCGGACATTCCCCTGCGATCCTTTCTCTGCTGTATGACGTCATCAGGTAGACCTGGTTCATACGATAGAGATTCAGACCTAGAAGGCATCTAAGAGCCAAATGATCTCATTTGGGTCTCGTGACAGCCCTGGGAGGTAGGGACTATTATTATCCCCATTTTCCAGATGAGGAAGCCAATGTTGAGAGCAGTGAGATGATGCAATCCATATTATGGAATGAATTAAGAGCAGAGCCAGGGTTCACATTCAGATCTGACTCCTCATTCTGTTGTTCTTCACCCTGACACCCAACCCAGGCTCCTGAATGCCTGCCCAGAGCCTCACTAGTTGATTATTTCACTTGCTGCAGATTCTCTGTAAGTATTTTAAGTTCATTCGTTCTGGCAGCCACAAGTATAATGCCCCTGTCCCTTTGATGCCAACATTTGATGCCCAAAGGCTGTTCTCCTAAGCACTTACCAGCAGCCTTCAAGAAGGCTTCAAAATTCTCTTGGGACTGGAGCTGGTACTTTCCTGAGAAGTTCATGGTGAAGGGATGTTCTCTCAAAACACTGTCTGGG
>NW_027555785.1:0-28553 GCF_003287225.1 Phascolarctos cinereus
TATATGTATAAGTATAGACATACATGTTTATTATATGTGTGTATGTATATATACATATATATACATATATACATATATACATATATACACATATATACATATATATGTGTGTGTATATATATGTATATATATATATATATACATATATATATACACACATAGTTATACGCATACACACGCACAGACACATACAGATCTTCAAGGAAGATCTTTTCCAATGACTCCTCTTTCTCAAATAGCAACCCTTCCTTTTGACCCAGCACACTCTTGCTGCTGCTGCCACCATAACTGACCACTTTGAAGATACTACAACCAGACCTTTAATGGCCTCATGACCTTTTGAAACTTACAAAGTCTCCTGGGCTCATCCGTTTTGAGGTTGCTGTTCAATCACCTATTGACTCTGGAAGATATACTGCTTCCACTGTTCCCTTACTCTACTCTACCATGAAGTTTTGAAGAATCCTTATGATTGCAAGCCATAAAGAAACAGGAACATTTTGGGAAATGGGGAGGGGGGAGGGCAGGGATTTCAGCTTCCTCTTGGTCCTTTTTTTAAAAATTTATTTTTAGGCAATTGAGGTTAAGTGACTTGCCCAGGTTCACACAGCTAGTAAGTGTCAAGTGTTTGATCTAAGGCCACATTTGCACTCAGGTCCTCCTAACTTCAGGACCAGTGTTCTATCCACTGCGCCACCCACCTCTCCCCTCCCCATTGGTTTTTAAGCCAGAACTGTGGGTATACAGATAAGTATTAATTAGTATAAATAATGAATTCCCATAAGTTGTCCCATACATTCACAGTATTTGAAGTTATAGTTATGTAAACTATGGCAGTTTATTACAGTCCAATTCAAACATGTACTGCAATCCAGATAATGTGACTAATTCATAAGATTCATTATTTGCATTAATTGGAAGGTAGCTAAGTTTTGCCTTGAGAACCAATGGGAAGACTTCACACACACACACACACACACACACACACACACACACACACACATATATATAGACTAAATCCTATATAGACAGAATCTATATAGTCTCAGAAAGAGATGGGCAAAACGGCACACATTACACAAATGTGCTCTATAAAAAGGAAAACCAAAGAGAAACTTCATAACAGATAGCTTTATTAGATTTGGCATCCAAAGAACTGGGTTCAAATCCAGCCCCTGTCATTTATTAGCTGTGTCTCAAGCCATGAAATGGAGATAACCATAAAGAAACTGCCTATTTCACAAGACTGTTGTAAAAATGGAGATAAAGTATGTAAAGTGCTGGATAAACCACAAGATAGTAAGTACAGGGGAACTCTTAGTATCACCAATAATAGTTATAATAAAAATTACTTGTCCATTTTCAACTAGCTTTCATCTAGTCTATTTTCATTTGTCTTCATTAAAAACTCATGAAAATATTTTTAAATATCACAAATTTGATAACAGATTTCTGCCAAACATTTGACATTAAGTCATGAGCTTTTTTTGGGGGGGGGGGAGGTAATGTAATCAGGGTTAACTGACATGCCTACGGTGACACAAGTAGTCAGTATTGTGTGTCCAAGGCCGGATTTGAACTTGGGTCCTCTAGACTCCAGGGCCAATGTTCTATCCACTGTGCCACCTGGCTGCCCGAAGGCATAAGCTTTTAATTAATAATTTGCCTGTATATTTTAAGCATTAACAAATTTAATTTATTTTCCATATTTTTTTCCCTATATATATCAGCTAGGTTTTTTTTTTTTGGTAACACACATTGGCACTCTCCCCAATAGGTTTACATCTATATATATATATATATATATATATATATATATATATATATATACATATATATATATATATATGTTAGAAAATAATTGTAAAATGCATTACTAATTTTCTAACCACAAATTGTACACAGTATAATATGTAAGTAATGATTCTGTTACTTGTTAAATAGGACTTCTAACTAGCCAACCCATAGCCCAAATGTAGTCACGATAGTATATCATAGAAAATGTTATTGAACATCATATGCCATCTATTTTTTTTTTTTTGGCTAGACAATAAGGCTAAGTGACTTGCCAAGGGTCAGACAGCTAGTAAATATTATGTGTCTGTGGCCAGATTCGAACTCAAGTCCTCCTGACTCCAGGGCCAGTGCTCTATCCTATGTGCCACCTAGCTGCCCCTATCATTATGCCATTTAGAGACAGCATTGAGGTTCTGTAGGATATCAGGTACGGCTGATAGAACAGAGAGAGTCTATCCCTTGAAGAAATGTTGACAAGTCATGTCACAAGTAAAACCAACAACATACGGATCATCTGACTTACACACTGCACCAAAAACAGTCCACTATAGAAACCAAAAGATGTATAGGATTAACTTGCATTTTGGTTGTTTGGACAGAAAAAGAAGGAGGAGGAGGAGGAGGAGGAGGAGTACAAGAAGTAGAAAATAGAGAAGAAGGATGAAAAGATGGACAAGGGGCTTTGGAAACTAATGAAGACGGAGGAAAAGATTGAGAAGATGGAGAAGACGAGAGAAGAAGAAGAAGAAGAAGAAGAAGAAGAAGAAAGAAGAAGAAGAAGAAGAAGAGAAGAAGAAGAAGAAGAAAAGAAGAAGAAGAAGAAGAAGAAGAAGAAGAAGAAGAAGAAGAAGGAGAGAGGAGGAGAGGAGGAGGAGGAGGAGGAGGAGGAGGAGGGGGAGAGGGGAGGGAGGGGAGGAGGAGGAGGAGCTTTAGAAGCTAAAGAAGATGGAGAATGAGAAGATGGAGAAGGAGAAGAGGAATTCATGTCATGAATAGAAAGCAGCAGAGAAGCAAAAGTGGGGGAACAACAAGGCTAGTTTGAGAATAACCTGTTCTATTCCCCTTTGCAGATATTTCCTTATGCCTTGAGGGTTGAATTAATTTCAATGAACAAAAATCTTCTAGCTTCTACTCTACATTATATGTCCCTTAAAAACAAAACCAACTTTGATGATCTATTCTAGTGTCATCCTGCAACAGTATCATTATCAATGATATATAGAGAATCCAAATATCTGTGTTGGAAGGGACCTTAAAAATCGTGCGGTCCAGCCTTACAATCAATGTAAGAATTGTTTGAGCACTGCGGTCAGACAACTTCTACTTGAGGGAAATTGTCTCACAAGCAGTCCATTCCATTGCCATAAAGTTTATTTTTCCTTATACCAGCCCAAAACAGGCTCCTTTCATCACTGGTCTTAGCAATCTGTTTTGGAGACTCCCAGGTCTTCACAATGGCCCTTGACATATTTGAAAATAGACATGCCTTCCAGTGGTCTCCTCTATCTTAATCATTCTTAGTTCATCCATATCTCTTCTCTCTGAATTTATCAATCTCCCTCTGATGTGTTTTAGGGGTGCAGGGACCACAAAATAACTTGGTTCAGGGCAGAGTCATCTGTAAAGAACTCACAAACTCAAGTAGTCTTCCAGTCCAGGGACAAAAAGTTTATTGTACCACTATTGTGGCAGGCAGAGCTTCTTAGGGAACTCACAACTTAACAGGAGTGATGCTAAAGCTTATATAGGAAAAGTTCAGTGAGTGGTGTGCCAAGTTTGCTAATTAGGTGGTGAACATACAGTTTCTGTACCTTTTGGCACAGGTGTCGTTCGCTATTGGCGTGGCCTGGGAGGAGAACTTCTAAAGAATCTCTACCTGTACACCTCTACATCTATAATAAGATAGCCTGGGGAGTTGGGAATTTACGTCTATAGCTTGACCTCTGGATTGTATACGGTAGGTCTGCTGGTACAAGATAGTCTTGTTCATACAAGGAAAATTCTACAGAGGTCATCTTGTTCTTGTAACAGGAAAAGATAATTTGCCTCACTGGGGTCTACTCATGAATTACTGCCAGAGATAGGGCCTTTGGGCACAAGTACCCCATCACCACCTAATATGTAGCATCCATAATTAAACACAATAGACTGGACTGCATTTCTTCAGCCCAGAGTCAAATGGAATCATCCTTTGGGATTTAAACACTATTATTCTATTACTATAGCCTAAGGATGTTTAATTTTTTTAGCAACTTATGATCAACGAAAACTGACATATCTTTTGTTTTTTCAGTGAACTGCTGTAACCCCTTCCTTCCCACCCTTAATAACAGCATCAATATGGCAATTATAATTCTGCAGAGGCTGGGCTTGAACCCAGGGCTTCCTGGCTAATGCCAACTCCACCCTCCCTGGACCAGGCTCCCTGTCCCATACAAATCATTCTCCCTCCTCCTGGAAGCAAGAAAGGGGAAGGGATAACCAGAAGAAAGAAGAAGCTAGACTGTATTTGTCCCAGGGCACCGAGCAGACCCCCATGACACTTGTTTCAGTCTGGGCTTCACAGAGTCATGAAGAGCTGGAAGACACTTCGGAGGTCATCTAGTACAACGTCTTCATTTGACAGAAGAAACTGAGGCTCAGAGAGAAAAAGGACTTTTTCCATCTTCGCAAAGGCAAGTAACAGAGTGGGTTCCAGGATTCGAACCCGAATCCTCTGAATCCAATCCAGCACGCTTCCCATTAGGCCACACCTCGTCCTTATCCCCGCTACTTTGCTGTGCATCCCTTTTCAACGCGAGAGAGGAAAGAAGCTGGAGCACCCGAAGCAGCCTGGTGCTCAGCCACTTTCAGATCTAGAGCTTTGGGCCCCTCCCACTGAGAGCTAATGGAAACAGCACATGCGCACTCACCTGTGCATGACTTTTCCATTGGGCCCATGCATGACACAGGAGGATCTGATAAATGTATGCGGAATTGTCTGCCTCGAGGCGTTGCCAGGGCTACAACTGTCACTAGGCTTGAATCTTCTGTAACTGCTGCGCCCTCTGGAATCTCTTAACCTCCAGTCTCCGGCCACTGCAGTTCTCTGTAGCGGAGGCGAGGTCCCTGAGAAGGCTGAAAGGCCAAGAGAAAACCCCTCCCTATTTCTCCCTACCGGCTCTGAAGTCCAGTAGCGAAAATGAAAAAGATTTTCAGTTTCCGCAGAAAGCGAACAGTGAATCCACTTCCAACCTCCGCCCTCAGGAGGAGGGACAGCGGGGTCCAAGAATCCGATCCTAATTCAGGATACCTGATTAGGGCCAAGGACCTGGAGAAGATCCACAAAGCTGCCTCCACTGGGGATGTGGCGAAGGTGCAGCAGCAGCTGCTGCTGAGGAAGTCAGGCGTGAACGATCGAGATAAAATGAATCGGTAAGAGGGAGTGGGAAGAGGGGAGAGAAGTGAAGCCTTCCCCCCGGCAGCCTAAGACACCCCCCACGCCTCCCTCCTTGCGTCTGTGTGTCTTTACTCACCCTTGGAAAAGCTGTTCCCCTCAGCAGCTGGGACAGGACAGCACCTCCCATCACGGTCAGGCTTTCCCTCCTGGACATTGGATAGTAAGTCCGGAAAGGTGGTGTCACCTCACCTTCCTGCCTGTTCAATTTTAATGACCGGGAAACTCCTTCATTTTACTTTGAGCCAGGGTCCAACCAACTTATATTTTCTCAATGGCAACTTGGGAAAATACTACTCTCTTCTAGTGAAATGTAGTTTTTGAGTCGTTTCAGTTGTGTGCAACTACCCGTGACTGTGTTTGAGGGATTTTCTTAGCAAAGATACTAGAATGGTTTGCCGTTTCTTTCTCCGGCTGCTTTTATGGATAAGGAAATTCAGGCAAACAGGGTTAAGTGACATGCCCGGGTCACATGGGTATCTGAGGCCAGTTGTGAACTCAGGAAGATAAGTCTTCCTGACTCCACGCCCAGCACTCCTGTCCATTCTAGTTGCCTCTCCCATGTGGGGAAACATGGCCACGATATGTGAAGTGTAAAAATGCCAAGGCAGAAAATTAATTTCTGCTTTTATTAAGCATCTGCTATATGTATCAGGCACCCAACTAACTGCAATAGATACGAAGAACTTGGGGAGCGGGGAATGTCCTTGCATTCTAGGAGGTAATCAGAAAGGGAGACTAAGGAGGAGAGGATGGGATACTTAGGAGGAGAACCAAGAAAGCGTAGTGTTACAAAACCTAGAGAGAAGAGAATATCAAGGAGAAGAGTGGTCTAGTTTGAAAGGCTTCAGAGAGAAGAAGGATGAGAATTGAGAAAAGACCATTAGATTTGGCAATTAAGAGAGCATTAGTATCTTTGAAGAGTTTGGAAGCCAGCCTGTAGAGTGTTAAAAGAAAATGACAGGAGAAGAAGTGGAGACAGCTGTTGTCAAAGGCCTTCTCCTCACATCTAACCACAAATGGCAAGAGAGATGTGGGATGAGAGTGGGGACAGATTGATCAAGTGATGGTTTCTTGAGAATGAGGGAGAGGATATGGGAATGTATGTAGGCTATCAGGGAAGTAATTAGTAGGCAGGGAAAGATTGAAGATAAATAAGAATAGGAATGATAGAGGGCATAACCCATTAGAGGAGATAAGATAGAATGGTATCACTTCTACATGTAGAAGCATTCTCAGTGGCAAGGAGAAGGGCCACCTCTTCCTATGAGGTGGCTGAAGAAGGACATAGTGGCAGAAGGCATTTGTACGTTAGATGAGAAGGAGGTAGGAACAGGGAGGACTCAGGTAATGGCCTCAGTTTTTTCTGTAAAATATGAGGCAAGATTTTTAGTTGAGAAGGTACATAGTGAACCAAGGGAGGTTTGAGGAGGGATTAAAAGGTTGCAAGAGCTGCTCTGGTGAGTGGCATAGGGAATTTACCATGGAGCTAGAATATAAAGTGATTGCCTTGCAGCAGTGAGAGCCCAGTTGAGATTATGTAACATAAATTTATAGTAGATCTAGTAAACACAGTTGTATGATTTTCTCCACCTTTATTGAGTAGCAAGTGTATAGGAAGAAAGACAGTAGAAGGCAGCAGTGATTCAAGGCTGAGGCTTGGCAAGACACAATTGGTGAGATTATAAGGCAGGCAGCGACTACCAGGCTCTTCAAAACCTTGCCATCATGGTAGAACTACCAAAACTTGCACCCTGCTGGGATGGCCTTTAGCAGCACAGATTCACTTCCACTGTCCAATGTCACGTGGCAGTAAGATTTTAGTGGAGAATGCACACACATTTGCACACGTGCTTGTACAAATACACAATATGCAAAGATGTAAATGTTTTTCTGAGGCAGCTGCTTTACTAAATGTTTTGTAATTATGGATGCTCTTAGTGGAAAGAAGTTATTATTACACTTAACAGCCAAGCAGGGTGATGCACACCAGTAATCCCAGCTACCAGTGTGACTGAGGCTGGCAGATCTCTTGAACTCATGAGTTTGCATCTCGTGGGCTATGCCAGAATGATGTCTGTGTTGAGGCTGGCATCAATATGGTGAATCCCAAAGTACGAGAGGCCATCAATTTGCCTAAAGGGAGGTGAACCAACTGAGGTCAGAAACTGAGCAGAGTTCCCATGTCAATATGTAGTGAGTTTTTAATCTGTTTTTGTTTTTGTTTTTACCCCTGGCAATTTTGTCCATCATATCGAGCAAAAAGAGCTAATGCATATTTTATATTTCTTTGGGTGACAGTGGTATCCATTTATGTTCATTTTGGCAGTGATTTAGAGTCTAGGCATAAGAATAATAATGCATTTTATGTTAGAAATCACACTAACTTATAAGTGCAAAATTTTGATTGTTGTTAATATATTATGAAGCAATCACATAGCTCTCTCATTTCCGTAGGACACCTCTACACCTGGCCTGTGCTAATGGATATCCAGATGTTGTAGCTCTCTTAGTAGAGAGAAACTGCGATCTAAACCTTCTGGACAATGATAATCTAACACCTTTGATGAAGGTATGTACTAGTTAATCATGCTGGTCAATGAAATGCTTTTTGATTTCTCTCTGATTAAGAAAATATGATTTACAAATCAAAACAACTCTGAGGTACCACATCACACCTATCAGATTGGCCAACATGACAAAACAGGAAAATGATAAATGTTGCAGAAGACGTGGGAAAATTGGAACACTAATACATTGTTGGGGTAGTTGTGAAATGATCCAACCATTTTGGAGAACAATTTGGAACTATGCTACAAAAATGTGCATACCCTTTGATCCAGCAATAGCACTTCTAGGGCTATATCCCAAAGAGATCAAACAAATGGGAAAAGGACCCACATGTACAAAAATATTCAGAACAGCTCTTTGTGTGGCAAAGAATTGGAAATTAAGAGGATGCCCTTCAATTGGGGAATGGCTGAGCAAGTTGTGGTATATGAATGTAATGGAATACTATTGTGCTATAAGAAATGATGAACAGGCAGGCTTCAGAAAAACCTGGAAAGACTTATATGGTCTGATGCTGAGTGAAGTAAGGAGAACCAAGAGGACTTTGTACACAATAACAGCCACATTATGCGATGACTAATATTGTTATACTGAATCCTTCTCAGCATTGCAAGGACCTAAGACATCTCCAGAGGCCTCGGGATGGAAAATGCTGTCCACATCCAAAGAAAGAACTATGGAAGTCGAATCGCTATCACTCATTTTTACCTTCTGTTGAGTTTTGTTTCGGCTTTCTGATGGTTCCTCCTATTGGTTTTAATTTTTACTTACAACTTCACTAATGTGAAAATATGTTTAATAGGAATGTAAACGTAAAGCTTATATCAGATTGTGTGCCGTCTTGGGGAGGATGGGGAGGAGGAAGGGGAAAAATATTTTCAACTCTAAAGTATATGGAAGTGATTGTTGATAAATCAAAATAAATTAATAAAATTAAAAATTTTTTAAAAAGAAAATATGGTTTACTAACTTATTTAAATAACATTAATGATGTTTTAGTATATTAAATTTTTATCTCAGAGCATTAATTGTCTCTTTCTCTGTACTATATTGACAGGCAGTACGGTGTCAACATGAGGAGTGTGCTACTACCCTGCTCGAACATGGTGCGACCTCAATCTTGTGGACACCGACAACAACACGGCACTTCACTATGCTGCCTTTGGACAGAACACAGCTATAGCAGCAAAGCTGCTGAAACACAACATGGACATTGAGGGAAAAAACAAGGTAGAAACCCACCTTTTGTATAATAAACTATTTTGTGAGTTAAAATGTGCAACAGGTGGTGTCCAATTCACATATTTTGTAATTCATATATTCATGGAAGCATTTCTTTAATGAAAATAACTTAAAATAATTCTGTAGTCAACGTTCATTGGCCTTTGGAATTTTCTAATAGTGTGGAGGTGGAGGAGGAGGGGTGGGCAACAAGGGAGGAGATTTTACTCACGTTGGACTTCCTAATGAGGAAACTCCCTCTACTGGTTTAGACTAGGGCCTGCTCTACAATTTAATCTTAGACTAGGGATTGTTACACAAGATACATTATCTTTAAAAAAGCAACAATGACTTAATAGTTGTCTTCATGTAATTGGCCTCCTTCACATTCTATATATTTACGCATTTAAAAACGTTATTCGGGAAAGGAATCCATGATACAACAAAACTTAAGAAACCCTGTCTTTATGCAGTGTCCTAGGGTACTGAAATGTTAAGTGACTCCTCAGGGTCACCCAGCTAGTATATGTGGGTGAGTGGCAGGCTTTGAATCTAGGTCTTACTGACTTCGAGGCTGACTCTCTGCCCATTCCATCGCAGCTGTCTCTCCAGAATTTTGATTGCATGATACATTAGGTCTGCTCCCAGGACACAGTGGTTCCACCAAATATTTGCCTACAATGCTTTTTCTACAAATAGACCTTTACATATGATAACACAATGTTAATTTGTCATGTAGAAATGCCATAAGTTTTTTTAAAATCTTTTTAAAAATGTGTTCCTACTAAGTATAAAAATACACAGACACAGAATTTTTGCAAGAATAAATTCTTAAGTGTATGTGTTTTTTTTCCTATTTCCTAAAGACTATATACCCTTTCCTTTCTATAGTTACTGAATAACTCCTGATTTTTAGGAAAAGGTTTAACTCTTAGTCACTGCCACTTGAGAGAGAAAAAAAAACATAAAGCATATTTTAGGAGGGCTGACAAGAGAGGGAATATGCCAATGAAAATGACTTTCTTCCAGGTTTAATCACCTTGAGGCAAGATTTTCTTAAGTTTTGAGGCTGCTTATACACACTCAAGGGCAGTAGGTAAAGAGAAGTAGGCAAATGTAAAATTGACCATGGTATAGCTTTAGCTTGGCAAAGTACTGAGGAAATAAGGTTGGCTGCATGCAGACAATAAGTTCTCATGACACAAAGATAGCAAGAAAGGAACATACTCCTGAAATAATATGGAACAGTCTCCTATAAATCCTGGGTCTCTATATACTGATCACAAATTTATAGCTGGAAGGAATCCCAGAGGCTCTCTAGTTTCATTCTGTTATTTTACATATGAGGAAACTAAGACCCAGAGAAGTGAAATAATTTGCTTATGATCACACAGGAATTAACAGAAGCAGGATTGGTCTTCTTGCTCCAAAATTCCGTCGTACCATACCTCCTTAACAAATTGTTAGCAAGTTCACAGGATGTTCACAAAATGCCTTAAGCTGAATTGATGTATACATATAGAATTTTTACATATTGTAACAATATCTTTAACATGATTTTGCAGGAAGGCTATACACCGCTTGTGGTTGCAATTAGAGAAAATAATCTAGCTATGGTAGATTTTTTCTTAAAAAATGAAGCAAATGTGAATGCCACGGATAACACTAAAAGGTACAGTAATTACTGCTTGAAATAAAATAAAGAGAGAAAAGTTTCTAGAATAATAAGAACAACTTAAGCCATGGAACACATGGAACAACAATAATCAAAACTGATTATCATTGTGAAAGGGTGAAAAATGTCCAAAAAACTATTATTCTTGACTGCAACAGAGAAAGCAGTTCATGTAGGCCTGCCAATCTTGGTTAATTGGTGATTACTATTTGCAGTTTTATTTATTTGATTTTAAGTTAGTTAAGATTATCCCAAAGAAGTTTTGTACTCTGGTGTTTCAGGTGATTCTCTTTATGAAATAATCTTCATGTCACCCATGAGAATTGTAGTGTGTGTTTTCTCCTCTTCCTTTTTTTGATTTTCCTTAAGAATATGCACATTGAGAAATACAAACCAATACAAGAATAATACGATGAAATACTTGATGAACCCATGATCTTATCATTGTGGAAACTTGTGCGACTGGTACATATTTTAATCTTTCCATGCCTTCTTATCCTACATGATTTTCATCATTGTCATTCCATAAATCCACTATAGAGGATCCAGGAAACACACTGAAGCTTTCTCCTGGTTCTTTTAATACATGAGGAACAGTGCAGTGAAAATTCTTTCTGGCTTTTATTTTTAATACAAGATTAGGTCATCCTCTTTTTTTTTTTTGTTTATCCATGTCTTTGAGAATGTCTGTCATACCACTTCCTACATCAAAGTCATTATTGCCTGAAACTCCTTATACTCACCATGCATATTTCCATGGCCTTTGAGATTATCTACAGTTTTGATCCTTCTGAGATTATTTTTGGTTTTTGGATTTTTAAAAAATCACTGTGGCCACATAGCATTCTTGAGAGAATATTGGTGTTTATACAATGAACTTTTGTGGCAATGGAGTCATTGTAAGTGCTGTATAGTTTCTCAAATGAAATTCAGTTGAATCTCCTTTTCCCAATAATTATGAGCCCAGTGCACTGCTGTTCTTCAATACCCATTCAAGCAGTGTGCGTGTGTATTAGGACACATATAAACACCTCTACAAAGATATAGATTGACCAAGTAGATGGGGCTGTCCTTTCAACTCTACGTAATCTAGGAAATATTTACTTTTCATTCACTTTTTCAGGGTGGATTCTTAGACCAATACATTTTGACTAAGTTTGGATTTCATCAAGGAGCTTTTTGTTCCAGGGCTTGATACAATCAGCACAATGTCATCCACAAATAGGAGCATTTGTAAATCTTTGCCATCATATACAATCTCTGTTCTATTTGGATCCTGTCCAGGACATCCTATGTAACACTGGGAAACACCTTAGGTGAGCATATGCCTCACAATTTACATCTAGCTTAATGCTGATACTTACTCATTGAACCAAGTTATCCCTTTGTGTGGCATGGGTCATTGAGCCTTGTATGATTTTAACATTAGCATGTGAGAAACTTGTTTGATATCACCAAAATTGAAAAACAAAACAAAACAAAACAAAAAGACAAGGACCTGACATTATCCTAACACACAAATAGGACTGATTACAATTGTTGGAATAATTTTGGAATTAGTTGTCTATATTCATTCAGATCATCGACTGTCCAGAATAAAGGTCAAAATTAATATAAATGAGAAAAAAGGATAAAGATGAAAAGCAGACAGTAGTCATAGCAGCTGTTTCCTCTTGTGATTAAGCATGCTATCAACTCCCCCAGATGAGAAATGGACATAGCTATTACCCAGTTAACAAGCTGGATTGTCTATATTATTCCTTCTTTGTGCCAATATTGATGACAGTAAGGTTCAATCAATGGCCATCGGGCACCCTCTTATCTTCTCCAAATTTAACACATTCGAGCACTATATATGCTAAGCACTATGCTAGGCAGTGGACATATGAAATTTCTCAAAAGTTTAATGCAAAGGAGTTGCCTCAAAGAGAAGGCCAAAAGAGCCCAGAAACGGCATCAGCTGGGAGACATAATCTCTGCCAAAAAGAGAGCTATTATGGCTAAGATGAACTCAAGCTTACACTAAAACATAATTTGTAAATAAAATAAAATAAAACAAAATGAAATGAAGAGGAAGAGGATAGAAGATGAAGACCAGTATTGCTTTCCAAAATAATGAAAAGCAGTTGAAGAGAAGATAAACCTGTAGGTTGTTTGACATGAAGCCTAAATCAGATCATCCTGAGAGCATTTGTTTATGAAATTTGAAGAGTGACAATGCATAGATATGAAATAGAACAGAACTACCATTATTTCTATTTTCATTAACACCAACATGGGAACATTTGGGAAAGATTGCTTCCTAAGGAAATAAAAATATATGAATATTAAAAAGTAATAGATTAGATTTTTAGATTTTTCATTGAGCAGATATTTCAAAAGATGTGTGTGGTATCTTTTTGAGCCTTCACTTCTGAATGTTAATTTTTTTAATAGTATTTCCCCACACTTACATGTCAAGACAATTGTTAGCATTTTATTTTTACAAAATTTTGAATTCCAAATTTTTCTCCCTCCCTCGCTCCCCTCCCTTCTTCTGAAACTGGCAAGCAGTTTGATATGGATCATACATGTGCTATCATGTACAATATATTTCCATATTAGTCATAGTTGTGAAAGAAGAAAACAGATCAAAAAGACAAAAACTTGAAAAAGAACAAAGTAAAGGAGAAACTATGCTTCCATCTGCATCCAGAGTCCGTCAGCTCTTTATCTGGATGTGAATAGCTTTTTCCTTCATGAGCTCTTCGTGATCTGACTTATTTCACATCATTGTGCTGCTGAGACGAGCTGAGTCATTCACAGTTGATCATCACATAGTGTTCCTGCTAACTGTGTACAATGTTTTCCTGGTTCTATGCATTTCACTTAGATCAGTGAATACGAGTCTTTCCACGTTTTTCTGAAATCTGCCTGCTCACAATAGTATTCCATTATATTCATACACAGCAGCTTATTCAGTAATGGGCATCCCCTCAATTCCAAATATTTTGCCACCATTAATAGGGTTGTTATAAATATTTTTGTACATGTAGGTCCTTTTCTGTTTTTTATAATCTCTTTGGGATACAGAACTAATAGTGGTATTACTGGATCAAAGAGTGTACACAGATTGGTTGCCCTTTGGGCATAGTTCCTAATTGCTTTCCAGAATGGTTTTATCAGTTCACACTCTACCAACAGTGTGTCACTGTCCCCAGTTCTCCACATCCTCTCAAACATTGATCATTTTCATTTTTTGTCATATCAGCCAATCTGATAATTGTGAGGTGGCACCTCAGAGTTGTTTTAATTTGCATTTCTCTAATCCAAAGTGATTTAGAGGACTTCTTCATATGCCTGTGGATCACGTTGATTTCTTCATCTAAAAACTGCCTGTTCCTATCATTTGACTGTTTATTATGGGGAATGATTTATATTCTTACAAATTCGACTTAGTTCTGTATATATTTGAGAAATGAGATCTTTTTCAGAGACGCTTGCTATAAAGATTGTTTCCCAGCTTTCTGCTTTCCTTCTACTCTTCGTTTTATTGGTACAAAAGCTTTTTATTTGAATATAATCAAAGTAGTCTATCTTACATTTCATAATGCTCTCTATCTCTTATTTGGTCATAACTTCTTCCCTTACCCATAGATCTGACAGGTCACATTCCTTGATTCCTCGCTCTTCTAATTTGCTTTTGGTGTCATCCTTTATGTCTAAATCATGCACCCATTTTGACCTTATCTTGGGATACAATGTGAGATGTTGGTTTATTTCTTATTGTTTTTGAGTTTTCTGATCAGTTTTTGTGAAATAGTGAACTCTTTTGCCAAAAGCTGGGGTCTTTGCGTTTATCAAATACTAGGTTCCTGTGGTCATTGACTATTGTGTCTTTTGTACCTAATCTATTCCATTGATCCACCACTGTATTTCTTACATACAAGATTAGTTTTGATGATTACTGCTATATATCTGGTATTGCTAGGCCACCTTTCTTTGTACTTTTTTTTTCATTAATTCCCTTCATATTTTGACCTTTTTTTCTTCCAGATGAATTTTTGGTGATTTTTTTTTTAGTTCTGTCAAATACTTTTCTTGGCAGTTTTATTAGCACTGAATAAGTAAATTGGTTTCAGGCAGACTTGTGATTTTTATTATGTTGGCTTTGCCTACCCATGAGCAATTGATATTTTTCCCATTGTTCAGATTTGACTTCATTTGTATGAAAAGCATTTTGTGATTGTGTTCATACAGTTCCTGGGTTTGTCTTGGTAGGTAGACTCCCAAGTATTTTGTATTGTTTACAGTTATTTTGAATGGAATTTCTCTTTCTATTTCTTGCTGCTGAGCTTTGTTGGTCATAAAAAAGAATTCCTGATGATTTACTTGGATTTATCTTATATCCTGCAATTTTGCTGAAGTTGTTAATTATTTCATGTACTTTTTCAGTTGATTTTCTAGGATTCTCTAAGTATACTCTCATATCAGTTGCAAAGAGCGATAAATTTGTTTCCCTATTGCCTATTCTATTTCCTTCAATTTCTTTTTCTTCTCTTATTGCTATAGCCAGCAATTCTAGTACACTATTGAACAGTAGTGGTGGTAATGGGCATTCTTCCTTCACCTTGATCTTATTGGCAGGGCTTCTAGCTTATCTCTATTATAGATGATGCTTGTTGAAGGTTTTTGATAGATACTGCTTATATTTTAAGGAATGCTCCCTATATTCCTATCCTCTCCAGTGTTTTTAATAGGAATCTGAACTGTAATTTGTCAAAAGCTTTTTCAGCTTTTGTTTAGATATTCATATGATATCTGTTGGTTTTTTATGGATATGGTCAGTTGTGCTTATAGTTTTCCTAATACTGCACCAACCCTGCATTCCTGGTACAAATCCCACCTGGTCGTAGTATATAATCCTTGTGCTAAGTTGTCGCAATTGCCTTCCTAGTATTTTGCTCAAAATGTTTGCATGGATATTCACTAGGGAAATTGATCTACAATTTTCTTTTTCTCTTTTAGCTCTTCACGTTTTAGATATCTGTACCACATTTTTTTGTCATAAAAGGAGTTTATTATGACTCCACTTATTTTTCCAAATATTTTACATATAGTAATTCATTGTTCTCTGAGTGTTTGATTGACTTCACTTGTGAACCACTCTGGCCCTTGGGGATTTTTTCATACTGAATTCATTAATGGCTGGTTCAGTATCTTTTTCTAAGATGGATTTATTTAGGCATTCTGTTTCCTGATTTATTAATCTGGGTAATTTATATTTTCAAAAATATTCATTGATTTAGCTCAGATTGTCAGATTTATTGACACATAATTGGGCAAAGTATTTCCTAATGATTGCTTTAATTTCTTCTTCCTTGATGATGATTTCACTCTTTTCATTTTTGATACTGGTAGTTTGTTTTCTCTTTTTTTCTTTTTTTTTCAATCAAATTAATCAATAGCTTATCTGTCTTCTTTTTTCATAAAGCTTGCTTCCAGATTTATTTGTTAGCTCAGTAGTTTTTGTTTTTGTTTTTTGCTTTTAATCTTACTACCTCACCTTTGATTTTCAGAATTTGGCATTTGGTTCAGTTGGGGATTTTTTATTCATTTTTTCTAGTTTCCTTTTCTTTTGTTTATTTATTTTAGTTGGGAAAGCAATTAATTGATCCCATCTTTTTTATGTTTTGTTGAAGTAAAAATTTAGAGAAATAATTTCTCCCCTAAGCACTGCTCTGGCTGTATCACATCCATTTCAGTATGGTGTCTCATGGTTGTCATTCTCTTTAATGAAATTACTGATTGTTTCTATGATTTATTCTTTGACCTGCTTATTGTTTAGGATTAGATTATTTTGTTTCCAATTAACATTTAATCTGTCTTTCTCGCACCCTTTGGTGAAAGTGGCTTTAATTGCATTATAATCTAAAAAGAATACATGTGATATTTCTGCCTTTCTACTTTTGGTTTTGAAGTTTTTATGCCATAATACATGGTCAGTTTTTTTGCTTAGGTAACATATGCTGTCAAGAAAAAGGTATATTCCTTTCTGTTCCCATTCCGTTTTCTCCAGAGCTCTGTCATATCTAACTATTCTAATAATCTATTTACCTCTTTAGTTTCTTGAGTGTTTATTTTTTGGTTGGATTTATTGAGTTCTAAGAGGAAGCAGTGGAGGTCCGCCACTAGCATAACTTTGCTGTCTATCTCTTTCTCTAACTCATTTAACTTCTCTTTTAAGAATTTGGATGCTATACCACTTGGTACATATATGTTTAGAATTGATATTGCTTCATAGTCTATGGTATCTTTTAGCAAGATGTAGTTTCCTTCCTTATCTCTTGTAATTAGATCTATTTTTGCTTTTAATATTTCTGAGATCAGGATGGCTACTCCTGCTTTTACACTTAAGCTGAAGCATAATGTATTATGCTCCAATCTCATACCTCTGCTCTGTGTGTATTTCTCTGTTTCAAATGTGTTTCTTGCAAATGACATATTGTAGTATTCTGGTTTTTAATCCATTCTCCTACCTGCTTCCATTTTATGAAGAGTTCATGCCAATTACATTCATGTTATATGATTATTAACTGAGAATTTCCCTCCATCCTATTTTTCTTCTTGTTTGTCCTCTCTCTCCTTTCACCCTTTACCTCTTCACCAGTGTTTTGCTTCTGTTGAACACCTCCCCTGATCTGCCCTCCCTTCTGTCAGTTCTCCCATACCCTCCTCCTACCTTAATTTCATATTCTCCCCTCCTACTTCCCTGTTCGGTAACATAGATTTCTATATTCAAATGATTGTCTATATTATTCCTTCTTTGTGCCAATATTGATGACAGTAAGGTTCAATCAATGGCCATCGGGCACCCTCTTATCTTCTCCAAATTTAACACATTCAATCTCTCCTTTCCTTCTGCATTCAGTATACTCCTCTTTGTCATAGCTTAATTATTTTCGTGTAAAATTCGCCTTATATTCATAATTCTGTCTATGTATCTTCCTTCTAGCTGTACTATTATTGACATGATTTTTAAGAATCAAAGTATTATCTTCCCATGTAGGGATGTACACAGTTTAGCTCTACTGATTCCCTTATGTTTTCTCTTTTTCCCTGTTTATGCTTCTCTTCGATCTTGATACTGGAGATCAAATTTTTGGTTTAATTCTGGTTTTCTACTTATGAAAACTGTGTAGGATCCCAGGAGAAAGTCCTTAACTGTTGCACACACAAGGCTTTGACAAACTGTCTACTTGTCTATTATGAAGCCTTAAATTTGACAATCCCCAAAAAAACTCTAAGGGGACAAAAAAATTCTTTCTTTCTTTTCTTCTGCTTTTAATTGCATTTTTCCTGCTTCACATAAGCAATGCTCCAATCTGATTAGATGTGACTTTTTAAATTCTTAAATGTAAATTGTTTCTTTGTTATTATAGGACACCCATCATGCATGCTGCCATTGGTGAACCAGTAGGCATAGTGAGTCGTCTTCTTCAATATGATGTTGATGTCTCTTGCCGAGATAAATCTCAACAGACAGTTTACGACCATGCCACAATCAGTGGTCGCGCAATGTAAGTTCTAACATTATAGTTCTAATTATCTTTATACAATTGCATTTAAAAGGTTTTTTCCCCCGTGTACTTGAGACTGCCCAGGGACTTTCATAGTTGCATAAAATAGCAAGCATCTGACAAGCATACTTCAAGTCACTAAGAAGAAATTGGGCAAATGGCAAAGTTAGGTTGTCCAAATTTAGGAGGACATGAGCAAGAGACAGGGTACAAAGTAGAGTCAGGTAATCTGAGATCAGAATTTTCAGAAATAATAATGATGAAACCTGCCATTTTTATAATTCTTTAAGGTTTTCCAATGTTTTACATACACTTTATTATTTGATCTTCACAAAAGTTCTGTAATTTATTATACTGTCTGATTTAGAGAGGTAATTTTTGTTTGTTTGTTTTTTAACCTTTGCTGACACCTCTCAGTTATAGTAGACCTAAAGTTAGTTTTAGGGAAAATCACAATATGTCTTAGATGCCTTCAAAGGAGTGATAAATGAAAAGAATAAATCATAAATATTAATAGTCAACATTAGAATTTATAGAGTGGCAGTTTGGTACAGGGGAAACAGTGCTCAATTTGGAGTCAGAGGACCTGGGGACAAATCATGCCTCTCACTATATGTGTAATGTTGGACAACTGTTACCTTCTCTGGGACTCAGTTACTTAATCTATAAAATAAAGAGATTAGAGTAGATGACAAATATAGACCCTTTCAGTCCTAAACTTACAGTTCTATAATATTGTGACTCTGACTAGATTGAATGATTGGTTATGCTCTACAGACTTTATGAAAACAACATTTTTTTTTTTGGTGATAATCTGATTATGTAAGGTTTGAGTTACACCAATACTTGGTGCATATAATTTTTATCTTTGTTGATGTAGACTTAATATGTTTTATATTTTATTTTATACATAGTCATTATAAACTAATTACTGAGTATGGAAGACAGAAGGGACTTTATCAGTCCCATTCAACCCTAACCAGAAGTTCAGAGAGTGCTTTTGATCCAGAATTTACTTTGGGTGCAGCTGCCATGGATCAAATAGGTAAGACTTAAAAACCTGAAGAAATAGTGACTTTAGAAAATAATGAAAGAGCAATCTTAAAATTCATATATACTTTTTTCTGTTTCCATTTTATACTTTAAATGGGTAGGAACTTATTTATTTTTGATTAGTTACTTAATTATCCTTGTAGGTTCACTATCCTGAAGCCATTTACTAAAAACAGCCACAAGATCTTTTGTGTTATTATTATCTGCTTTATCCAAAAATTTCTTTATGTAGGCTTCAATACAATTTTCAGGTTTCTAAATTATTCTAAATATATTTAACCAAATTATATGAAAAGTCTTTAATACTTTTAAAATGTATTATATTTAGCAATATAATTTATTTCTGATTCTTAAATATGGAAAAAATAAATAATAAATATGAGACTCCTATAACTGTAGCATGCGTACCCATACTTACATACACACACGGACAGAGGGACTGTATGAATATATAAAGATAGAACAGAAAAAGAACAAGAGAGCAGAGCCACATTCTTTTTTAGAACTCTGTAAATCACTTATCCAAGCTTTGGAAATATATACATTTTAAACCTTTTCAAAATTTTAAAAGGTTCATAAAGCTTTTGCTTTATTCTAAAGAAAATACAAAACCCACAGGATTTAGAGGGACCAGGGAATAGAGATTTGAAAGGAAATGCATATAACCATAGATTTTTGGTCAGTATTTGCATCACTTTGTGATTCAGGTAGTTAAACTTTAGACAGGAGAAGATTTTCTGACTTACCTCCTAACATTTAATCCTACCGGCTGGGCCATTTGGAATCTTAATGATCTGGGCTTGTAATAATAAATTCATCTCACATTTATAAGACTTTTTTTTTTCAAATCAGTTGACCTATTACCTTGTGTGAAAGATAGTGTGGATATTCTGGTTGCTCTCATTTGAATGGTGATGAAACTGAGGAGCACAAAGCTTCGATGACATGCTCATGCTAGCAGAGCTAAAAGGAAAGAGTTATCATGCCCTCTTAACTACTGTACATTACATTATATATCAGGAAGAGATGACCTATGTAAACCTTCCTTAGAAGAAATGAGAAATCACAATGGCAGAAAAGACAGTATATAATTTTAAGTATACATTACTACTGCCTAAAAAGGTTATATTCCAATAAAATATTTTAATTCCCTATAGCTAGTCATGTCACAACTGAACCTCACTTTCCCTCATTTTGTTCATCTGTAAAGCAGTCTTATCTATAGCTACATACATGAAATTGTTATGACAAACATTGAAGTTCACAAAAGTGAAGTTCTGTTCCTCAATAAGCAATAGTTTTACATGTTAACTACATATAAAATTTTGAGCACATTTTTTAAAAAATTCTTAATCCAATTTTAATAAAAACAATTATACTAAGTAATCTCATTGAAGATGTGGTGTCTATGAAGTTAATCAAGAAAAAGTTATAGTCTAGAACACAATTAAATATAAGGACATTGAAGAGTATGGCTTATTAGTGATAGATAAAGCTATTCATAAATATGTTCAAGGAAGATATCAGAATGTAAACATTGACTTTATGAAATATATAGTAACCAAAAACATTTTCTATACAAGCCAAAATCATAATGTATGTATAAATATATTAATGTTAGAATTGTAAAATGTTAAAAGAACTAGGGATAGGAATAAAAAGAAAAATTAATTACAATTATTTGCTATTACAAAATATATCTGCTTTCCTTCAAATACTCATCTTTCACTATGAGACATTTATTTTTTCCACCTCATTTTCTGTTCATCAAAAAAAATGGTAAAAATTCATCATTTGATTGGTAACTGCAGCAGTAATGGCATCGCTTATCCCTTTATTAGACTCAAAATTGGTGATCTCTGAGTTCTTTTGAACTTTTGAGGAATCATTAAGCTATTGTCATAAACCTCATATCTTCATTGTTTTGTAGTAAACCTTAGAGTAATAATAAAGTGACAACTGTTTTCTTTGACTTTTACTAATAGTGAAACTTTTGCATGTTTTTGTTTTTTGTTTTTTTTTTTTTTTGTAAATCATATTGTCCAAGGGAACCAGGCATTTACATTAAAAATGAGTATGCTAGAGCCCTGGTCCTGGGGCCTAGTAGTCTTTTTCACTTCCCTGAAACCAACATTTGCTTTCTTACCATTATTTATTTCATTCTTTTGTACCCATTAATTGTGAATAACCCCAATTTTACCAAAAAAAAAAAACAACCCAGAATTCATGAGTTTTCTAGTACGTTGGCAAATGATGATATTCTGGGGTTGATCACCACCCTAGATATTTCTTCTGGTTACTTTGATATTTTAATTCAGGTTTATGGTAGAAAAGCCACAAGGTATTCAAAGCATTGGATTCCAAAGTGGTTTTTTTTCCTGCTCTCTAAAAATTGATACTGTATTTGCTCTTTGTGCAACCATAATTTTAATTGTGCAATATCATCTTCCTACACAAATCGACATGGATGATACTATGAACCACTGAATGATAAAGGCTAACAAGTCAAAGATATCCAAAAGATATCCTTCTCAACAAAGACAAGGCTGTTGTGTAGATAGATAAGCCAGGAACGATTTAGGACCAGTGGTTTAGCACTGCCTCTGCCACTAACTACCTCCTTCATCTCTTTGAACCTCAGTTTCCTTTTGTTTCTATTTACAAATGTGAAGTGAAGGGTTTGAAATGCCCTCTGAAATTCTGTCTCTTCTAAAAGACCATGCTACTTCATGTTTTAATACCATTGATTTTAAGTATTTTTTTAATCAGAACATGAATAATATGGCAAGTTAGCTACAGTAGTATTCATCATCTGTTGTCTACCTCCCTGATAAAACATTTTATGCCACATGAATGTAGTCTATAGCATAACAAACACATCCCCCTTTAAATGTACATTTTATCGTTTCAAATGCTTCTGTGACTTTTCCCCATAAGGGCATGCAAAACTTTATTCATAATTTGTAAATCGCTTAGGTTATAAAAAACCACTTCAGTACATTGCAGACAAATTGTAAATGTCTAATCTACTTGAAGTAATAATCCATATAAGATAAGGAGACATACTATAATATTCAATAGAACAGAATCTAGCCTGACCTAGATGAAAAAAAGGCATTTTGCTTTCCAATTAGTTTTCATATATACACCCTTTTTTTCTTCTTAATTTTTTTTCTTAATTTTTAAATTAATTTATTTTTAGTTTTCAACATTCACTTCCACAAGATTTTGAGTTCCGGATTTTCTCCCCATCTTGTCCCTCCCTCCACCCCAAGATGGCATGCATTCTGAATACCCCTAATCTGCCCTCCCTTCTATCTCTCCCCCCTTCTCTTATCTCTTTCCCCTTCAATTTTCCTGTAGGGCAGGATAGATTTCTATGCCCCATTTAATGTATATATTATGCCCCAGTTGCATGTGAAAACATTTTTTTTAAATTTTTGTTTTAAAAATTTTAGGTTCCAAATTTTCTCCCTTCCTCCTTCCCCATCCACCCTCATTGAGAAGTCAAGCATATTGATATGAGTAATATATGTGTAGTCATGCAAAACCCTTCCATAGTAGTCATATTGTGAAAAACTAAGTATATTTCCCTTCATCCTACCCCCCCATTTATTCTATTCCCTTTTTTGACACTGTCCCTCCTTAGAAGTGTTTGCTTCTGATTATCCCCTCCTCCATCTGCCCTCCCCTCTCTCATCCTCTTGCTCTCTTGTCCCCTTCCCTCCCATTTTCTGTAGGGTAAGATAGATTTCTATACCCAATTGATGTGTATGTTATTCTCTACTCAAGCCAAATCCAATGAGAATAAGATTCACTCATTCCCTCTCACCTTCCCCTGTTTCCCCTCCGCTGTAAAAACCTTTTCTTGTCTGTTTTATATGAGATAATTTACTCCATTCTACCTCCCCATTTCTTCTTCTCCCAGTATAATCCTCTCTCATGCCTTAATTTTATTCTCCAGATATCCCCCTTTCATGTTACCTTGTATCATCTGTCTATCTATCTATCTATCCATTTATCCATTTACATACACACACATATATATGTATATATATTCACCTCCAACTGCTCTAATACTGACAAAGGACTCATGTGTTACAAATATCATCTTTCCATGCAGAATGTAAGCAGTTCAACTTTAATAAGTCTCTTATAATTTCTCTTTCCTGTTTATCTCTTCATGTTTCTCCTGAGTCTTGTATCTGAAAGTCAAATTTTCTAATTAGCTCTAGTGTTTTCATCAAGAATGCTTGAAAGTCTGCTATTTCACTGAAGGTCCACTTTTTACCCTGAAGGATTATACTCAGTTTTGCTGGGTAAGTGATTCTTGATTGTAATCCTACCTCCTTTGCCCTCCAGAATATCATATTCTAAGCACTCTGGTCCCTTAATGTAGAAGCTGCTAAATCTTGTGTTATCCTGATTGTGTTTCCACAGTACTTGAATTGTTTCTTTCTGGCTGCTTGCAATGTTTTCTCCTTGACCTGGGAATTCTGAAATTTGGCTACGATATTCCCAGGAGCTTTCCTTTGGGGATCTCTTTCAGTAGGTGATCTGTGGAGTCTTTCAATTTCTATTTTGCCCTCTAGTTCTAAAATATCAAGGCAGTTTTCCTAGATGATTCCTAAGATGATGTCTAGGCTTTTATTTTTATTTATTTATTTATTTTGATCATGGCTTTCACATAGTCCAATAATTTTTAAATTCTTCTCCTGGATCTATTCTCCAAGTCAGTTGTTTTTGCAATGACATATTTCACATTGTTTTCTCTTTTTTTTTCATTCTTTTGGATTTCTTTTACAGTGTCTTGGTTTCTCATAAGGTCACTAGCTTCCAATTGTTCCATTCTAATTTTTAAGGAAGAGTTTTATTCAGTAAACTTTTGGACTTTTTTTTCCCATTTGGCCAATTTTGCTTTTTAAGGCATTCTCTGCATTGGCTTTTTGGACCTCTTTTGCCATTTGGGTTAGGCTATTTTTTAAGATGTTATTTTCTTCAGTATTTTTTTTGGGGTCTCCTTTAGCAAGCTGTTGACTTGGTTTTTCATGATCTTCTTGCATCACTCTCAGTTTTTCCTCTACTTCTCTTACTTGCTTCTCAAAATCTTTATTGAACTCTTCCATGGCCTGGGAGCAATTCATATTTTTCTTGGAGGATGTGGATGTAGGAACTTTGACTTTGCTGTCTTCTTCTGATTGTATGTTTTGATCTTCTTTGTTTCAAAATAAAGATTCTATGGTCTGACTCTTTTTGCACTTTGCACTGCTCACTCGTGATCCCAGCTAATTCTTTGAGTTGCAAAGTCTTTGTTAAGGTAGGAGTCTGCTTCTGGTGTGGAGAATGTACTGTCCCCAACTTTGGGGGTTTTGTGCAGCTGTTTTCAGAGATACTTCTAGGGACCTGAAAATTTGCAATTCTTCCAAGGTGCTATGATTAAGGGTGAGGTGTTTACTCCTTTCCTGGTCTGTGCTCTGGTCTATGAGTGACCACAAGCACACTTTTTACTGTTCTAAATATCTTTGTACATGTGGGTTTTTCCCCCCATTTTATGATCTCTTTACTTTACAGACCTAGCTGTGGTATTGCTGGGTAATATGTTATTCACAGTTTTGTATCCCTTTGGGCATAGTTCCCAATAGCTCTCTGGAATGGTTGGATCAATATACAACTCTGCCAACAATGCATTAGTGTTCTAATTTTCCTACATCATCTCCAACATTTATAATTTTCCTGTTTTGTCATGTTAGCCAGTCTGGTAGGTGTGAGTCGGTACCTTAGAGTTGTTTTAATGTGCTTTTCTCTGGTCAATAGCAATTTAGAGCATTTTTTCATATGAGTATAGATAGCTTTAATCTCTTCTTCTGAAAATTGCCTATTCATGTCTTTTTACCATTTCTCATATGGGGAATGACTTGTATCCTTATAAATGTGACTCAGTTCTCTACATATTTCAGAAATGAGGCCTTTATCAGGGACATTGGTTGTAAAAATTGTTCCTCAGCTTTCTGCTTCTCTTCTAATCTTTGTTGCATTTGTTTTGTTTATGCAAATCCTTTTCAATTTAATATAATGTATGTTATCCATTTTGCATTTTATAATGTTCTCTCTTTTTTCATCATGACTTCTTTCCTACTCCTTAGATGTGACAGGTAAACTATTTTTGGCCCTTTTAATTTGTTTATAGTATCAACTTTTATGTCTAAATCAAGTATTTACTTTGACTTTATCTTAGTATGCAATGTAAGATCTTCATTTATGCCTAGTTCCTGACATACTATTTTCCCCTTTTCACAGTAGTTTTTTTTTTCCAAATCCTGATTTTTTATTCCAGAAGCTAGAATTTTTCATTTTATCAAGCAATATATTACTGTAGGCATTTACCGTGTGTGTGTGTATATATATATATATATATATGAAATATTTATTTGTTTATTTATTTTGATTTCTCAATGGTCACTTCTGTAAGTTTTTTACTTTAATATTTTTCCCTCTCCCTTCTTTCCCCAAGATGGCTTGCAATCTGATATAAGCTACACATATATTTTCCTATTCAACATAAGGAAGAATTAGGTACAATAGGAGGAGCCATCAGAAAGAGGTAACAAAAGAATACATGAGAAAAAAATAGCAAATCGTATGCCTCGATTTGCATTCAGAATCCATAGTGATTTCTTTGGATATGCATAGCATTTTCCATCATGAGACCTCTGAAGATGTCCTAGATCCTTTATTGTTGAGAAGGGCTAAGTCTATCAACGTTAGTTGTTGCACAAGGTGGCTGTTACTGTGTGCGACATTCTCTTGTGTCTACTCACCTCACCTGATTTTATTGTATTGCTTACTATTTCTCTGAATTGAATTTCTCTTTCTACCCTTTGCTGTTGAACTTTGTTGGTAATATTTAGAAATGCTGGGATTTATGTGGATTTATTTTATAGACTACAACATTGTTAATGTTGGTTGTTTCAGGTAGATTTTCAGTTGATTTCCTAGGGTTCTCTTAGTATACCATTATATCATCTTCAAAGAATGATAGTTTTATTTCCTCATTGCCTATTCTAATTTTTCAAACTCTCTTCTCTTACTGTTAAAGCTAATATTTCTACTCCACTACTGAGTAATAGTGGTGATGATGGGCATCCTTTTTTCATCCCTGGATAAATCTTAATTTTTTTTTAATGATCTGATCTTAATTTTGTCCACAAAGATCATGAGGGAATTTTTCTAATGCTCTACTGAAATTTGGATAAAGTATATTGATAATAATCCCCTGGTCAATCAATATGTGAAGATAGTTAGGTATGATCTGTTGTGACTTCCTAATGAACTCAGGAGAGTGGATGAGATCACCAGCAAACAGTGTCCAAGACATTATTCATAAGGCAAAGGAATTCAACAGCATCTGAGGTTATGTAAGTTCTAGAAAGATACTGACTAACACAAAGGCTATCAGATGTTTAACGAGGTCTTCTCTTCAATGCATTTTGTACCCCCATTTCCATTCAACCACTTGCATTTTTTTTTAATTTGTAGTGCTTTAATATACTTTAACTTGCTTGCATGTTAAAATAATTCCATGAGGTTGGTATCATAGATGTTATCTTCCCTTTGATGATGTATTAAGTGTCATGCCTGTGGCCACACAGCTAGTAAGTATAAAAGCAGCATCTGAAGTCAGATACCTTCTGACTCTGAAATCCAGCAAATTATTGACTATGCTACCTCTTGAGGGCTTGAAAATAGACCTGGATAATGAACAATTACAAATATCTGAAAAAAGGACTGTTTTTTTTTAATTTCTTGCTTTTTGTAAAGGAGATCATTTATATATTTATCTCTGCCCCCACTCCCCTTTGTAAGAAAAACAGTTAAGCAAATGAAACTGACACCCTTCCATACCCAAAACACCCATCAACCTGTGAAAAAACATTTCATCAGTATTCTAATTAATATTAATTATTTACCTTAACCTGAATGTTTTTAGTATTTTTCTTTCCATGAAATATGTTTCTTGATTCTGCTTTTTTCATTCTACATAAGTTCATACAAATCTTCCCTCTTTTCTGTTTCTTCCCCAAAAAGTGCCCACATGGGGCCTTCCCTCGCTTCAATGCCTCGTTGACCTCATTTTGTTATATGCCTTGTAGCAGACAGACATATGAGTCAAAGGGTTCAAATAGTTTAGTGACTTTTCTTTAAAAGTTCCAGATTGTTGTAATGGTTGGACAAGTGAAAAGATCTACCACCAGTATTTATTAAGAACTCCTTTCTTAAACAGCATCTATTTTTTTTATGTTTGTAAATTTAATTTGAGGTGAATCCAGTATTGTTAAATGTTCATTTCCCTTAGTGACTTCCTGTAATATTTTGTTTGTTAATTGCATTTCTTAATTCTGAAAGTCATTTGTTCCTCTATTTTGAAAACTTAGCTAGGAAATGATTCTTAGTCTCATATTTTTGTATCGTTTCTATAGCAGATTTTATTCCATTATTTGATTAAACTATTTTCTCAAATCTAGTTTCTCTTGGTTTTGTTTGTACATATGTGTTTTAATTTTATGCCTCTATCCTTTGGTTTGCAATTCTCCTTCTTATAATTGTGAAAGCTCCTTTCATTCTCCTGATTTCATCCCACTGTGTGTGTGTGTTAGTGTTTTTTGGGTTTTTTTTTTCAAAACAGTAGGCTGAGAATCCATTTGGAACTTATTGTGGAAATAAATGCTGATCTAAACATTTTCTGTCAAACATATGATCAGTTTGCATAGAAGTTTTTGTCAAATAAAGAGGGTCAGGGTTTGAAAAGTAGGTACTGAATGGATGACTATCATCAACTTTAAAAGTTACTACCAGAGTGGTGTTCTGGTGGAGGTGAAGCACCTCATTCTGCAAACAAGAACAGAATTAGAACTGTGATCCAGTAAGGAAGTGTATGGGGCAGCAATGGGCCTGTATCATAATACCTGGAAAGAAGGGTTCATTGCGGTTCTGGGAGTATGGATTTATTGAAATGATTTTGGAAAAAATTATAATGCTCGATGTCCAGTTTCAAGTAAGATGCTTTCCACATATAGCCTGCTGTTCTCAATATAGGGCTGGTACAACCACATAGATAAGTAGCTTAAAATGAGATCCTGGTTTGTAGTATGGGCAAGCTCTTCCACAATGATGCATTTCAGGTGTATTTTTTCTTGTACATTTCTGAAAGCTGATGGGAAAATTCATAGAAGTAGGTAGTGGG
>NW_027555786.1:0-28548 GCF_003287225.1 Phascolarctos cinereus
GGCCTCAGCAACAGCCACAACTTCCCCTGCTCCACTCACCAGCCCACAGATCAGAGTACCACCCAGTCTGATACTACGACTGTGACAACCCTGGGTGTCACCCCTACCAAAGGGACAACACAGCTGCCTCCACTTTCCAAGCGACCTCAGCAACAGCCACAACTTCCCCCGGTTCCACCGCCACCAGCCCCACTGATCAGAGTACAACCAACTCTGACAGCACAACGACTCTGATGACCGAGGCTGTCACCTCCACCCCAGGGACAACAGAAGCTGCTACTACTTTCCCAGGGACCTCCTCAACAGCCACAAGTTCTGCAGGTTCCACCTCCACCAGCCCCACAGATCAGAGTACTACTCATTCTGATACTACTATAACTATGACAACCCAGGCTATCACCACTACTGCAGGGACAACAGCAGCTGCCTCTGCTTTCCCAGGAACATCAGCAACAGCCACAACTTACCCTGGTTCCACCTCCACCACTCCCACAGATCAGAGTACAAGCAACTCTGACACCACAACGACTCTGATGACCGAGGCTGTCACCTCCACCCCGGGGACAACAGCAGCTCCTACTACTTTCCCAGGGACCTCAGCAACAGCCACAACTTCCCCTACTTCCACCTCCATCAGCCCCACAGATCGCAGTACCACTCACTCTCAAAGTATTACGACTCTGACAACCCAGGCTGTCACCAATACCCAGGGGACAACAGCAGCTGACTCTATTTTACCAGGGACCTCAGCGACAGTGACACCGTCCCCTGCCTCCACTTCAACCAGCCACACAGATCACAGTACCACTCAGTCTGAAAGTACTATGACTGTGACAACCAAGGCTGTCACCGCTACAGAAGGGACCACAGCAGCTGCCTCTACTTTCCCAGGCACTGCAGCAACAGCCACAACTTCCCCCAGCTCCACCTCCACCAGTCCTGGAGGTCAGACTACCACCCAGTCTGAAAGTACTACGACTGTGAAGATCCAGGCTGTCACCGCTACCAAAGAGACAACAGCAGCTGACACTACTTTCCCAGGGGCCTCAGAAACAGTCACAGCTTCCCCTGACTCCACTTCAACCAGCCCCACAGATCAGAGTACCACCCAGTCTGATACTATCATGACTGTGACAACCCTGGGTGTCACCCCTACCAAAGGGACAACAGCAGCTGCCTCCACTTTCCAAGGGACCTCAGCAACAGCCACAACTTCCCCCGGTTCCACCTCCACCAGCCCCACTGATCAGAGTACAACCAACTCTGACAGCACAACGACTCTGATGACCGAGGCTGAAACCTCCACCCCGGGGACAACAGCAGCTCCTACTACTTTCCCACGGACCTCACCAATAGCCACAACTTCCCCTGGCTCCACCTCTACCAGCACCAGAAACCAGACTACCACCCAGTCTGAGAGTACTATGACTCTGACAACACAGGCTGTCACTAATACCCAGAGGACAGCAGCACATCCTACTACTTTCCCAGGGACCTCCTCAACAGCCGCAAGTTCCACAGGTTCCACCTCCACCAGTCTCACAGATCAGAGTAACACTCAATCTGAAAGTACTACGACTGTGACAACACAGGCTATCAGCGCTACCCAAGGGACAACAGCACCTGACACTACTTTCTCAGGGGCCTCAGACAGAGTCACAGCTTCCGCTGTCTCCACTTCAACCAGCCCCACAAATCAGAGTACCACCCAGTCTGATACTACTCTGACTGTGACAACCCAGTCTGTCACCACTACTGCAGGGACAACAGCAGCTGCCTCTACTGTCCCAGGCACCTCGGCAAGAGACACAACTTTCCCTGGTTCTACCTCCACCAGCCCCACATACCAGAGTACCACCAAGTCTGACGGCACAACTTCTCTGATAACCCAGGCAATCATCTCCACCACAGGGACAATAGCAGCTGCTACTACTTTACCAGGCATCTCAGCAACAGCCCCATCTACCCTTGCCTACACCTTAACCAGCCCCACAACTCAGACTACCTCCCACTTTCACAGTACTACAACTCTGACAACCCAGGCTCTTGCTAATACCCAAGGGACAACAGCAGCTGCTACTACTACTTTCCCAGGGACCTCATCAAAAGCCACAACTTCCCCTAGTCACACCTCTACCAGCCCCAAAGATGAGAGTACCACTCAGTTTGAAAGTACTATGACTGTCAGAACCCAGGCTGTCACCGCTACAGAAGGGACCACAGCAGCTGCCTCTACTTTCCCAGGCACTGCAGCAACAGCCACAACTTCCCCCAGCTCCACCTCCACCAGTCCTGGAGGTCAGACTACCACCCAGTCTGAAAGTACTACGACTGTGAAGATCCAGGCTGTCACCGCTACCAAAGAGACAACAGCAGCTGACACTACTTTCCCAGGGGCCTCAGAAACAGTCACAGCTTCCCCTGACTCCACTTCAACCAGCCCCACAGATCAGAGTACCACCCAGTCTGATACTATCATGACTGTGACAACCCTGGGTGTCACCCCTACCAAAGGGACAACACAGCTGCCTCCACTTTCCAAGGGACCTCAGCAACAGCCACAACTTCCCCGGTTCCACCTCCACCAGCCCCACTGATCAGAGTACAACCAACTCTGACAGCACAACGACTCTGATGACCGAGGCTGAAACCTCCACCCCGGGGACAACAGCAGCTCCTACTACTTTCCCACGGACCTCACCAATAGCCACAACTTCCCCTGGCTCCACCTCTACCAGCACCAGAAACCAGACTACCACCCAGTCTGAGAGTACTATGACTCTGACAACACAGGCTGTCACTAATACCCAGAGGACAGCAGCACATCCTACTACTTTCCCAGGGACCTCCTCAACAGCCGCAAGTTCCACAGGTTCCACCTCCACCAGTCTCACAGATCAGAGTAACACTCAATCTGAAAGTACTACGACTGTGACAACACAGGCTATCAGCGCTACCCAAGGGACAACAGCACCTGACACTACTTTCTCAGGGGCCTCAGACAGAGTCACAGCTTCCGCTGTCTCCACTTCAACCAGCCCCACAAATCAGAGTACCACCCAGTCTGATACTACTCTGACTGTGACAACCCAGTCTGTCACCACTACTGCAGGGACAACAGCAGCTGCCTCTACTGTCCCAGGCACCTCGGCAAGAGACACAACTTTCCCTGGTTCTACCTCCACCAGCCCCACATACCAGAGTACCACCAAGTCTGACGGCACAACTTCTCTGATAACCCAGGCAATCATCTCCACCACAGGGACAATAGCAGCTGCTACTACTTTACCAGGCATCTCAGCAACAGCCCCATCTACCCTTGCCTACACCTTAACCAGCCCCACAACTCAGACTACCTCCCACTTTCACAGTACTACAACTCTGACAACCCAGGCTCTTGCTAATACCCAAGGGACAACAGCAGCTGCTACTACTACTTTCCCAGGGACCTCATCAAAAGCCACAACTTCCCCTAGTCACACCTCTACCAGCCCCAAAGATGAGAGTACCACTCAGTTTGAAAGTACTATGACTGTCAGAACCCAGGCTGTCACCGCTACAGAAGGGACCACAGCAGCTGCCTCTACTTTCCCAGGCACTGCAGCAACAGCCACAACTTCCCCTAGCTCCACCTCCACCAGTCCTGGAGGTCAGACTACCACCCAGTCTGAAAGTACTACGACTGTGACAACCCTGGGTGTCACCCCTACCAAAGGGACAACAGCAGCTGCCTCCACTTTCCAAGACCTCAGCAACAGCCACAACTTCCCCCGACCCACCACCAGCCCCACTGATCAGAGTACAACCCTCTGACAGCACAACGACTCTGATGACCGAGGTGTCACCCCACCAGGGACAACAGAAGCTGCCTACTTTCCCAGGGACCTCCAACAGCCACAACTTCCAGGTTCCACCTCCACCAGCCCCACGATCAGAGTACACTCATCTGATACTACAACGACTCTGACAACCCAGGCTATCACCACTACCAGGGACAACAGCAGCTGCCTCTCTTTCCCAGGAACATCCTCAACAGCCACAACTTCTGCAGTTCCACCTCCACCAGCTCCCACACATCAGAGTACTACTCATCTGAACTACTAAACTATGACCCCAGGCTATCACCACACCAGGGACAACAGCAGCTGCCTCTACTTTCCCAGGACCTCAGCAACAGCCACAACTTCCTTCCACCTCCACCCCCCACAGATCAGAGTACAAGCAACTCTGACACCACAACGACTCTGATGACCGAGGCTGTCACCTCCACCCAGGGGACAACAGCAGCTCCTACTACTTTCCAGGGACCTCAGCAACAGCCACAACTTCCCCTACTTCCACCTCCATCAGCCCCACAGATCGCAGTACCACTCACTCTCAAAGTATTACGACTCTGACAACCCAGGCTGTCACCAATACCCAGGGGACAACAGCAGCTGACTCTATTTTACCAGGGACCTCAGCGACAGTGACACCGTCCCCTGCCTCCACTTCAACCAGCCACACAGATCACAGTACCACTCAGTCTGAAAGTACTATGACTGTGACAACCAAGGCTGTCACCGCTACAGAAGGGACCACAGCAGCTGCCTCTACTTTCCCAGGCACTGCAGCAACAGCCACAACTTCCCCCAGCTCCAACCTCCACCAGTCCTGGAGGTCAGACTACCACCCAGTCTGAAAGTACTACGACTGTGAAACCAGGCTGTCACCGCCTACCAAAGAGACAACAGCAGCTGACACTACTTTCCCAGGGCCTCAGAAACAGTCACAGCTTCCCCTGACTCCACTTCACCAGCCCCACAGATCAGAGTACCACCAGTCTGATACTATCATGACTGTGACAACCCTGGGTGTCACCCCTACCAAAGGGACAACACAGCTGCCTCCACTTTCCAAGGGACCTCAGCAACAGCCACAACTTCCCCCGGTTCCACCTCCACCAGCCCCACTGATCAGAGTACAACCAACTCTGACAGCACAACGACTCTGATGACCGAGGCTGAAACCTCCACCCCGGGACAACAGCAGCTCCTACTACTTTCCCACGGACCTCACCAATAGCCACAACTTCCCCTGGCTCCACCTCTACCAGCACCAGAAACCAGACTACCACCCAGTCTGAGAGTACTATGACTCTGACAACACAGGCTGTCACTAATACCCAGAGGACAGCAGCACATCCTACTACTTTCCCAGGGACCTCCTCAACAGCCGCAAGTTCCACAGGTTCCACCTCCACCAGTCTCACAGATCAGAGTAACACTCAATCTGAAAGTACTATGACTGTGACAACACAGGCTATCAGCGCTACCCAAGGGACAACAGCACCTGACACTACTTTCTCAGGGGCCTCAGAAAGAGTCACAGCTTCCGCTGTCTCCACTTCAACCAGCCCCACAAATCAGAGTACCACCAGTCTGATACTACTCTGACTGTGACAACCCAGTCTGTCACCACTACTGCAGGGACAACAGCAGCTGCCTCTACTGTCCCAGGCACCTCGGCAAGAGACACAACTTTCCCTGGTTCTACCTCCACCAGCCCCACATACCAGAGTACCACCAAGTCTGACGGCACAACTTCTCTGATAACCCAGGCAATCATCTCCACCACAGGACGACAATAGCAGCTGCTACTACTTTACCCAGGCATCTCAGCAACAGCCCCATCTACCCTTGCCTACACCTTAACCAGCCCCACAACTCAGACTACCTCCCACTTTCACAGTACTACACTCTGACAACCCAGGCTCTTGCTAATACCCAAGGGACAACAGCAGCTGCTACTACTACTTTCCCAGGACCTCATCAAAAGCCACAACTTCCCCTAGTCACACCTCTACCAGCCCAAAGATGAGAGTACCACTCAGTTTGAAAGTACTATCACTGTCAGACCCAGGCTGTCACGCTACCAGAAGGGACACAGCAGCTGCCTCTACTTTCCCAGGCACTGCAGCAACAGCCACAACTTCCCCTAGCTCCACCTCCACCAGTCCTGGAGGTCAGACTACCACCCAGTCTGAAAGTACTACGACTGTGACAACCCTGGGTGTCACCCCTACCAAAGGGACAACACAGCTGCCTCCACTTTCCAAGCGACCTCAGCAACAGCCACAACTTCCCCCGGTTCCACCGCCACCAGCCCCACTGATCAGAGTACAACCAACTCTGACAGCACAACGACTCTGATGACCGAGGCTGTCACTCCACCCCAGGGACAACAGAAGCTGCTACTACTTTCCCAGGGACCTCCTCAACAGCCACAAGTTCTGCAGGTTCCACCTCCACCAGCCCCACACATCAGAGTACTACTCATTCTGATACTACTATAACTATGACAACCCAGGCTATCACCACTACTGCAGGGACAACAGCAGCTGCCTCTGCTTTCCCAGGAACATCAGCAACAGCCACAACTTACCCTGGTTCCACCTCCACCACTCCCACAGATCAGAGTACAAGCAACTCTGACACCACAACGACTCTGATGACCGAGGCTGTCACCTCCACCCCGGGGACAACAGCAGCTCCTACTACTTTCCCAGGGACCTCAGCAACAGCCACAACTTCCCCTACTTCCACCTCCATCAGCCCCACAGATCGCAGTACCACTCACTCTCAAAGTATTACGACTCTGACAACCCAGGCTGTCACCAATACCCAGGGGACAACAGCAGCTGACTCTATTTTACCAGGGACCTCAGCGACAGTGACACCGTCCCCTGCCTCCACTTCAACCAGCCACACAGATCACAGTACCACTCAGGCTGAAAGTACTATGACTGTGACAACCAAGGCTGTCACCGCTACAGAAGGGACCACAGCAGCTGCCTCTACTTTCCCAGGCACTGCAGCAACAGCCACAACTTCCCCTAGCTCCACCTCCACCAGTCCTGGAGGTCAGACTACCACCCAGTCTGAAAGTACTACGACTGTGACAACCCTGGGTGTCACCCCTACCAAAGGGACAACACCAGCTGCCTCCACTTTCCAAGCGACCTCAGCAACAGCCACAACTTCCCCCGGTTCCACCGCCACCAGCCCCACTGATCAGAGTACAACCAACTCTGACAGCACAACGACTCTGATGACCGAGGCTGAAACCTCCACCCCGGGGACAACAGCAGCTCCTACTACTTTCCCACGGACCTCACCAATAGCCACAACTTCCCCTGGCTCCACCTCTACCAGCACCAGAAACCAGACTACCACCCAGTCTGAGAGTACTATGACTCTGACAACACAGGCTGTCACTAATACCCAGAGGACAGCAGCACATCCTACTACTTTCCCAGGGACCTCCTCAACAGCCGCAAGTTCCACAGGTTCCACCTCCACCAGTCTCACAGATCAGAGTAACACTCAATCTGAAAGTACTACGACTGTGACAACACAGGCTATCAGCGCTACCCAAGGGACAACAGCACCTGACACTACTTTCTCAGGGGCCTCAGACAGAGTCACAGCTTCCGCTGTCTCCACTTCAACCAGCCCCACAAATCAGAGTACCACCCAGTCTGATACTACTCTGACTGTGACAACCCAGTCTGTCACCACTACTGCAGGGACAACAGCAGCTGCCTCTACTGTCCCAGGCACCTCGGCAAGAGACACAACTTTCCCTGGTTCTACCTCCACCAGCCCCACATACCAGAGTACCACCAAGTCTGACGGCACAACTTCTCTGATAACCCAGGCAATCATCTCCACCACAGGGACAATAGCAGCTGCTACTACTTTACCAGGCATCTCAGCAACAGCCCCATCTACCCTTGCCTACACCTTAACCAGCCCCACAACTCAGACTACCTCCCACTTTCACAGTACTACAACTCTGACAACCCAGGCTCTTGCTAATACCCAAGGGACAACAGCAGCTGCTACTACTACTTTCCCAGGGACCTCATCAAAAGCCACAACTTCCCCTAGTCACACCTCTACCAGCCCCAAAGATGAGAGTACCACTCAGTTTGAAAGTACTATCACTGTCAGAACCCAGGCTGTCACCGCTACAGAAGGGACCACAGCAGCTGCCTCTACTTTCCCAGGCACTGCAGCAACAGCCACAACTTCCCCTAGCTCCACCTCCACCAGTCCTGGAGGTCAGACTACCACCCAGTCTGAAAGTACTACGACTGTGACAACCCTGGGTGTCACCCCTACCAAAGGGACAACACCAGCTGCCTCCACTTTCCAAGCGACCTCAGCAACAGCCACAACTTCCCCCGGTTCCACCGCCACCAGCCCCACTGATCAGAGTACAACCAACTCTGACAGCACAACGACTCTGATGACCGAGGCTGTCACCTCCACCCCAGGGACAACAGAAGCTGCTACTACTTTCCCAGGGACCTCCTCAACAGCCACAAGTTCTGCAGGTTCCACCTCCACCAGCCCCACACATCAGAGTACTACTCATTCTGATACTACTATAACTATGACAACCCAGGCTATCACCACTACTGCAGGGACAACAGCAGCTGCCTCTGCTTTCCCAGGAACATCAGCAACAGCCACAACTTACCCTGGTTCCACCTCCACCACTCCCACAGATCAGAGTACAAGCAACTCTGACACCACAACGACTCTGATGACCGAGGCTGTCACCTCCACCCCGGGGACAACAGCAGCTCCTACTACTTTCCCAGGGACCTCAGCAACAGCCACAACTTCCCCTACTTCCACCTCCATCAGCCCCACAGATCGCAGTACCACTCACTCTCAAAGTATTACGACTCTGACAACCCAGGCTGTCACCAATACCCAGGGGACAACAGCAGCTGACTCTATTTTACCAGGGACCTCAGCGACAGTGACA
This sequence comes from Phascolarctos cinereus, assembly GCF_003287225.1. Lineage (NCBI taxonomy): Eukaryota > Metazoa > Chordata > Mammalia > Diprotodontia > Phascolarctidae > Phascolarctos > Phascolarctos cinereus. The sequence continues at coordinate 8,821 of NW_027555786.1, forward strand.
CCGTCCCCTGCCTCCACTTCAACCAGCCACACAGATCACAGTACCACTCAGCTGAAAGTACTATGACTGTGACAACCAAGGCTGTCACCGCTACAGAAGGGACCACAGCAGCTGCCTCTACTTTCCCAGGCACTGCAGCAACAGCCACAACTTCCCCAGCTCCACCTCCACCAGTCCTGGAGGTCAGACTACCACCCAGTCTGAAAGTACTACGACTGTGAAGATCCAGGCTGTCACCGCTACCAAAGAGACAACAGCAGCTGACACTACTTTCCCAGGGGCCTCAGAAACAGTCACAGCTTCCCCTGACTCCACTTCAACCAGCCCCACAGATCAGAGTACCACCCAGTCTGATACTATCATGACTGTGACAACCCTGGGTGTCACCCCTACCAAAGGGACAACACCAGCTGCCTCCACTTTCCAAGGGACCTCAGCAACAGCCACAACTTCCCCGGTTCCACCTCCACCAGCCCCACTGATCAGAGTACAACCAACTCTGACAGCACAACGACTCTGATGACCGAGGCTGAAACCTCCACCCCGGGGACAACAGCAGCTCCTACTACTTTCCCACGGACCTCACCAATAGCCACAACTTCCCCTGGCTCCACCTCTACCAGCACCAGAAACCAGACTACCACCCAGTCTGAGAGTACTATGACTCTGACAACACAGGCTGTCACTAATACCCAGAGGACAGCAGCACATCCTACTACTTTCCCAGGGACCTCCTCAACAGCCGCAAGTTCCACTGGTTCCACCTCCACCAGTCTCACAGATCAGAGTAACACTCAATCTGAAAGTACTACGACTGTGACAACACAGGCTATCAGCGCTACCCAAGGGACAACAGCACCTGACACTACTTTCTCAGGGGCCTCAGACAGAGTCACAGCTTCCGCTGTCTCCACTTCAACCAGCCCCACAAATCAGAGTACCACCCAGTCTGATACTACTCTGACTGTGACAACCCAGTCTGTCACCACTACTGCAGGGACAACAGCAGCTGCCTCTACTGTCCCAGGCACCTCGGCAAGAGACACAACTTTCCCTGGTTCTACCTCCACCAGCCCCACATACCAGAGTACCACCAAGTCTGACGGCACAACTTCTCTGATAACCCAGGCAATCATCTCCACCACAGGGACAATAGCAGCTGCTACTACTTTACCAGGCATCTCAGCAACAGCCCATCTACCCTTGCCTACACCTTAACCAGCCCACAACTCAGACTACCTCCCACTTTCACAGTACTACAACTCTGACAACCCAGGCTCTTGCTAATACCCAAGGGACAACAGCAGCTGCTACTACTACTTTCCCAGGGACCTCATCAAAAGCCACAACTTCCCCTAGCCACACCTCCACCAGCCCAGAGATGAGAGTACCACTCAGTCTGAAAGTACTACGACTGTGACAACCCAGGCTGTCACCGCTACCAAAGAGACAACAGCAGCTGCACTACTTTCCCAGGGGCCTCAGAAACAGTCACAGCTTCCCCTGACTCCACTTCAACCAGCCTCACAGATCAGAGTACCACCCTGTCTGATACTATGATGACTGTGACAACCCTGGGTGTCACCCCTACCAAAGGGACAACAGCAGCTGCCTCCACTTTCCAAGCGACCTCAGCAACAGCCACAACTTCCCCCGGTTCCACCTCCACCAGCCCCACTCATAAGAGTACAACCAACTCTGACAGCACAACGACTCTGATGACCGAGGCTGTCACCTCCACCCCAGGGACAACAGCAGCTCCTACTACTTTCCCACGGACCTCAACAACAGCCACAACTTCCCCTGGCTCCACCTCTACCAGCACCAGAAACCAGACTACTATCCAGTCTCAGAGTACTACGACTCTGACAACCCAGGCTGTCACTAATACCCAGTGGACAACAGCCGTTGCATCTACATTCCCAGGGACCTCAACAACAGCAGCATATTCCCTTGCCTCCACCTCCACCAGCAGCACAGATCAGAGTACCACCAAGTCTGACAGCACAACTTCGCTGATAACCCAGGCTATCATCTCCACCCCAGGGACAATAACATCTGCTATTCCTTTACCAGACACCTCAGCAACAGCCCCATCTTCTCTTGCCTACACCTCAACCAGCCCCACTGATCAGAGTACCACTCAGTCTGAGAGTACTACCACTGTGACAACCCAGGCTGTCACCAATACCCAGGGGACAACAGCAGATGCCTCTACTTTCCCAGGGATCTCAACAACAGACACAACTTCTCCTGGTTCCACCTTCACCAGCCCCACAGATCACAGTACAACGAAGACTGACAGCACAACGTCTCTGATAACTCAGGCTATCACCTCCACACTAGGGACAACAGCAGCTCCTACTACTTTCCCACGGACCTCAGCAACAGCCACAAGTTCCGCAGGTTCCACCTCCACCAGTCTCACAGATCAGAGTAACACTCAATCTGAAAGTACTACGACTGTGACAACACAGGCTATCAGCGCTACCCAAGGGACAACAGCACCTGACACTACTTTCTCAGGGGCCTCAGACAGAGTCACAGCTTCCGCTGTCTCCACTTCAACCAGCCCCACAAATCAGAGTACCACCCAGTCTGATACTACTCTGACTGTGACAACCCAGTCTGTCACCACTACTGCAGGGACAACAGCAGCTGCCTCTACTGTCCCAGGCACCTCGGCAAGAGACACAACTTTCCCTGGTTCTACCTCACCAGCCCCACATACCAGAGTACCACCAAGTCTGACGGCACAACTTCTCTGATAACCCAGGCAATCATCTCCACCACAGGGACAATAGCAGCTGCTACTACTTTACCAGGCATCTCAGCAACAGCCCCATCTACCCTTGCCTACACCTTAACCAGCCCCACAACTCAGACTACCACCCACTTTCACAGTACTACAACTCTGACAACCCAGGCTCTTGCTAATACCCAAGGGACAACAGCAGCTGCTACTACTACTTTCCCAGGGACCTCATCAAAAGCCACAACTTCCCCTAGTCACACCTCTACCAGCCCAAAGATGAGAGTACCACTCAGTTTGAAAGTACTATGACTGTCAGAACCCAGGCTGTCACCGCTACAGAAGGGACCACAGCAGCTGCCTCTACTTTCCCAGGCACTGCAGCAACAGCCACAACTTCCCCTAGCTCCACCTCCACCAGTCCTGGAGGTCAGACTACCACCCAGTCTGAAAGTACTACGACTGTGACAACCCTGGGTGTCACCCCTACCAAAGGGACAACAGCAGCTGCCTCCACTTTCCAAGCGACCTCAGCAACAGCCACAACTTCCCCCGGTTCCACCTCCACCAGCCCCACTCATAAGAGTACAACCAACTCTGACAGCACAACGACTCTGATGACCGAGGCTGTCACCTCCACCCCGGGGACAACAGCAGCTCCTACTACTTTCCCACGGACCTCACCAATAGCCACAACTTCCCTGGCTCCACCTCTACCAGCACCAGAAACCAGACTACCACCCAGTCTGAGAGTACTACGACTCTGACAACCCAGGCTGTCACTAATACCCAGTGGACAACAGCCGTTGCATCTACATTCCCAGGGACCTCAACAACAGCAGCATATTCCCTTGCCTCCACCTCCACCAGCAGCACAGATCAGAGTACCACCAAGTCTGACAGCACAACTTCGCTGATAACCCAGGCTATCATCTCCACCCAGGGACAATAACATCTGCTATTCCTTTACCAGACACCTCAGCAACAGCCCCATCTTCTCTTGCCTACACCTCAACCAGCCCCACTGATCAGAGTACCACTCAGTCTGAGAGTACTACCACTGTGACAACCCAGGCGTCACCAATACCCAGGGGACAACAGCAGATGCCTCTACTTTCCCAGGGATCTCAACAACAGACACAACTTCTCCTGGTTCCACCTTCACCAGCCCACAGATCACAGTACAACGAAGACTGACAGCACAACGTCTCTGATAACTCAGGCTATCACCTCCACACTAGGGACAACAGCAGCTCCTACTACTTTCCAAGGGACCTCAGCAACAGCCACAAGTTCTGCAGGTTCCACCTCCACCAGCCCCACAGATCAGAGTACTACTCATTCTGATACTACTATAACTATGACAACCCAGGCTATCACCACTACTGCAGGGACAACAGCAGCTGCCTCTGCTTTCCCAGGAACATCAGCAACAGCCACAACTTACCCTGGTTCCACCTCCACCACTCCCACAGATCAGAGTACAAGCAACTCTGACACCACAACGACTCTGATGACCGAGGCTGTCACCTCCACCCCGGGGACAACAGCAGCTCCTACTACTTTCCCAGGGACCTCAGCAACAGCCACAACTTCCCCTGGTTCCACCTCCACCAGCCCCACAGATCACAGTACATCGAAGACTGACAGCACAACGACTCTGATGACCGAGGCTGTCACCTCCACCCCGGGGACAACAGCAGCTCCTACTACTTTCCCAGGGACCTCAGCAATAGCCATAACTTCCCTAGTTCCACCTCCATCAGCCCCACAGATCGCAGTACCACCCAGTCTGAAAGTATTACGACTCTGACAACCCAGGCTATCACCAATACCCAGGGACAACAGCAGCTGACTCTATTTTCCAGGGACCTCAGGACAGTGACACCTTCCCCTGCCTCCACTTCAACCAGCCACACAGATCAGAGTACCACTCAGTCTGAGAGTACTATCACTGTGACAACCCAGGCTATCACCTCCACCCTAGGGACAACAGAAGCAGTCACGAGTTTCCCAGGAACCTCAGCAATAGCCACTGCATTTCCTGGATACACTCAGACCATCCCAACACCTCAGAGTAACTCTGAGCAGGACAGCACAACCCTTTGGACCACCCTGGCTCTCACTTCCTCCCCACTGACAACAGCAACCACTGATTCACCTGGCCCAACAACTAAGGGTACCACCAGGCCAAGCAGCACCACTAGAGGGACCACACTGGCTGCCACCACAAAACCTCTCACCACTCTTTCTTTCACAACTGTTCCAGTCACCACACCATCAACTACCACACCATGTAAGTGCCTCTTTGGGACCCTTGACTTCTATGTTTCTATTTTCCCTCTGTCCTTTCTTTCATTAATGCCATCCTTCTGTCTACCTCTTTCTTTTTAGAGCTATAATTTCATTTGCAGAGCCACCTCCTCTCCACCTTCATTTCCCTTCCAGCTCTCTCTCGCTATTACTGCCTAGAACCATCACATATCACTCATTATTATCTATTTTTTCCCTTTAGTCTTGGCATGCCCTCCTGTAGATATCCATTGATCCTGACATTCACCTATTCTCCAATCCCTTTTTGTTGCTCTTGGCCTTTTTTCTATGAAACTCCATAAATTTCTTCATAAGTGGTTATGGTTCAACCTTCCATTCCCACAAAGGCTTGCACTTTAATGCTTTAATGTCTCCTAAAACGTAGGTGACTATGCATGAACTGGCCTCATGGAGTCCTTTCCTCCTTTTTGTCTCTTCCTGGTCCAGATGCCAAAGGACTGCACCTCTCCCTCCCAATTTTTCCTTCTCTTCATTTGCCTCTCCATCACCTCTTTCACACAATCAGTCAACAAGAAATTCTTAAGCCCTTATTATCTCCTTGGCACTATGTGGGGCATACAAAGAATGGGAAAAATAGTCCCTGCTCTGGAGGAGCTTCCATTCTCATGCGGGACACAATATGTGAATATAACTAGGTATACATATGATATAGCCATAGTTCACAGCAGGCAATCTGGCAGAGGATGATTGTACTTGCCGCTTCTGGGACTGGGAAATACCTCCTGCAAAAAGGAGAATTTGAGCTGAGTCTTCAAGGAAGTCAGAGGAATTAAGAGTCAGAGGTGAAGGGGGACAGCATTCAGGACATGGCAGACAACCAGTGTAAAGGGATAGAGATGGGACATGGAGTGTCCTCTTTCAGGAACAGCAATATAAGTGGATTTTGTCGTTCGTGAAGGGCAGTAAGTGTAACAAGACTGTAAAGGCAAGAAGGAGCTGGTTTATGGAGAGACTGAACTGCCAAACAGAGAGGTTACATTTGATCCTCGAGGTTATGAGCTCACTGAGTAAGGGGTGACAAGGTCTGATCTGTGTTTTAGAAAAATTATCTTGGCAGCTGAGAGAAGAATGGATTGGGATGGTGAGAAATTTGAGGTAGGGACAACAGTCAAAAGGCTATTGCAATATTCCAGGCATGAGGTGATGAGGCCTCAACTAGGGTTGTGACCGTAAGAGTGGAGAGAAGAGGACCTAGGTTAGAGATGAAGTGAAGGTGGAAACGAGATTTAGCCAGGGATTCGCTACGTGGGTGTACAATAGCCAAGAGTCAAGGATGATATATTGAGCCTGAGTGACTGGGAAGATGGTGGGGCCTCAATGGTAATACAGACATTTAGAAAAGGAAAGAGTTTTGGGGAAACAATAATGAGTTCTGTGTTGAAATACTGAGTTTGAGATAATTATGGGGCATCTATTTTGAGAGGTCCTAAAAGCAGCTGTCAAACAGGCATGTAGCTGAGGGGCTGTACAGTTGGTTATACAGATTTGCAAATCATCTCTATGGAAATAATTTTTGAACACACAGGAGCTGATGAAATCAAGATGGTGTAAAGCGAAAAGAGATGAGAGCCTACTGTAATGCCTTGGGGGACATTCATGTTAGTGAGCCTAACACTGATGAAGATGAAGCCTGAGAAGAGCCAGCAAATCAGACTGAACAGTGGTCTAACAGAACAGCATCATGAAAACCCAGGAGAGAGTGACCAACAGTGTCAAATGCTACAAAAAATGTTAAGAAAAATAAAGTTGAGAAAAGGCCATCAGATTTGGGGGAATACTGGTAACACTGGAGAGGATGGTTTCAGTTGAATCATGAGGTCAGAAGCTAGATTGCAGAGCATGAGACAAGAGGAAGCAGAGGCTCCAAGAGTTTAGCCATGAAGGGGAGAAAAATTACAGGACAATAGCTAGTTGGAATGGTAGCATCAAGTGAGAGTTTTTTAAGGATCAGGGAGACAAAGGCCTCTTTGAAGATAACAAGGAAAGAGACATTGGAGATTTAAGAAAAAGAATGGGGTGAGGGGGAAGGAAGGAAGAGAAGGAGGAGGAGGAGGAAGATAGGGCTAATCTGCTACAGAAGTTGGGAGGGGACAGAGGATTGATTCTGGTAAAGAGGACCACCTCTTTATCTGAGACTGGAGTAAAGGGGGAGATACTGAGGGAATATATATGAATGAAAGAAAATGAGGAGGACTCTTTATGTGAGTACTGGAAATGGTGGAAAGTGGTGTTATCAGGAGGAAGTTGTGTCATAAGTCCAGAAAAAGAGATGACTGAAAAAGGAAGAAATTTAAGGTTAAGGAACTTTATTAGTTACGAAGGAAGCATTCTTCAGGACAGTGGAAGGAGCAGACACATCTGGGGTTTAAGGGATGGGGAGATGGTGATGTGTACATCAATAGCTAGGGGTTCAGAATCACTGGAAAGTGATTCTGGGAAAGTATAAAGTGAGTATAAGGAAATGGGAGTGAGTCCAGGCAAAATATCTTTGACCCTCTCTCTCCATGTCGAAGTCTCACACAGTCTGCATCTCTTTCTCTGGTCTCTTCACTTTTCTCTTCCCCTAAAAACTCATTTTTTTCTCTCCCAAACCTTTTGCTTTGTTCTCCTACCACTTTCTTTCCTCCACTTCCCCCTCTCCATACTGCATTGAGTATCTTACTTCTTTCAGTGATATGCTTAAATGGAGGTAGTTGGAGTGGAAACTCTTGCATCTGTCCCACTGGTTACAATGGAGAGCAATGTGAGGAGAAGGACATTGTGTGCGAGAATGGGGGCACCTGGGATGGAATCAAATGCATCTGCAGTGTCCTCTTCTATGGCACTAAGTGTGAATTGGTTTCAGACAGCCTTCCCATAGGTAAGCCAAACATCTCTGGGTCTCAGGGCTCTGAGCATAGCTTCATCAACAGCTGAGGTGAGTATAGGGGAGTGAAAGGGGACGAAAGGTACCCGAACAATCCTCAGGGACAAGGTGGAAGGTCACAAAGCACGGGGGATAGAGAGGGTTCATTCTGAATGATTTGTATGCTCATAATCAAGTCCATTTCCACCAGGAACTCCTCCAGAAGAGGTCAATGCTACCGTGGGAGTGAAAGTGACTGTGACCAATATGGAATTTACAAAGGACTTAGAAAACACATCTTCGGATGCCTACAAGAGTTTCGCTGAACTGTTCAAAACACAGGTATAGGATCAATGGGTCATAAACCACCGGATTTGGCAGGAACCTTAGAGGTCATCTACTACATTCCCTGATTTCATAGAGGGGATCCAGAAGAGTTAAGTGACTTACTTAAGTTAAGTCACTTGCCTAAGGTTACATAACCAGTTAATGGCAGAAACAAAAATTCGAACCAGGACTCCCATAACACCCAGGTCAGTGCTTTATCCATTAGATTCTCTGCCTCCATCTCTTAGTGTCTTTCACTCTGCTCCTGTGTCTCAATCTTACCATTTCAACTAAAACTGAATAGTGGGAGGAGGTCTGCAGCAGGAGTAGGATGATTTAGAGAACTGTCCTGACAACTTATAAGCCATTTTACCTGGACAAGTCACTTCACTTTTATGACTGCCAGTTTGCACCTGGAGTCAGGAAGACCTGCGTTCAAATCTGGCTTCAGATACTAGTTCTGCGACCCTGGGCAAAGCACTTAACCTGTCTCAGCTTCAGCTTTCCTCATCTATAATACATTCCATAGATTCCTCACTTACCTCCCAGAGTTGTTGTGAAGACAAGTAAGATAATATTTGGAAAGTGCTTGGTAAACCTTAAAATGCTATCTAAATCCTAACTATTATTATTGTTATTATTATAGCTTACAAGGTTATTTGGAGAGTCAAATGAGATAATATATATAAAACTTCCTTCTTATTGTTCATTTATTGTTAATAATTCTGGTATATTTCACTGCTTTCCCTCCTACAAGCTGTCTTTTCTTCCTTATTCAGAAAACAAGAATCTTCCAAATTATCTGAATTTTCTCAGTTAATCAACAATCATATACTACTATGTGCTAGGCATGGGAGAGTACTAGTGTAAGATGGGGTGGTGGGAGAGGAAGACTGGCAAATGAAGGCCCATTCCTTCGAGTATGCACACTCAGTTTTAATTCAGCAGTTGTTTATCTCTTTTAATTCCATCATATCTTGATGCTTTTTCCCTTATAAGTTGTCTTTTCCCTCTTAACATTTAGAAAATAAGAATCCTCCAAATTATCTGAATTTTTGAATCAATCAACAAACATTTATTAACTGCCTACAATGTGCCAATTAACTATGAAGTAGTTTGGGAGGAGGAAGAGGATTAGCAGCAATTGGGAAGGAGGGGTCACATAGGGCTTTAAAGGAAGAGACTTTGTAAGCTGAAGGCCAGGAGGTAGTGCTTTCCAGGAATAGGAGAATGACCAGTGCAGAGGAGATGGGAAATGAAGTGTCATGTGTGAGGAACAGGGACAAATTCCATTTGGTTACATAGCAGAATGTGGGAAGGCAAGGGCTGCCAGGTGGCACAGTGGATAGAGTACTGGGCCTGATCTTCCTAACTTCAAATCTGGACTCACACACTAGTTGTATCATCCTGGGCAAGTCACTTAACACTGTTTTCCTCAGTTTCCTCAACTGTAAAATGCACTGGAGAAGGAAATGGCAAATCATTCCAATGTCTTTGCTAAGGAAACCCAAATGGGGTCAAGAAGAGTAGAACACAACTGAAAAACAACTAAACAACAACAGAAAGAGAAGGAATGTTCAAAGATACTGAAATATTAATTGGAACCAGGTTGTGAAGGGTTTTCAAAGTGAAACAGAGGAGTTGATATTTTATCCTAGAGGCAATCAAAAGGTACTGGGGTTGACTGAGTACAAAGGTCAGATCTATGCTTAAGGAAAATTACTTTGACAGTAATGTTTGGGACAGACAGTTGTGAGAGACCTGACAAAGAGAAGGTTTGGCAAAAGATGAAATATATCAGTTGATGGAGAATGAGGGGTCGTGGATAATGTCAAGGTTATGAAACTGGGGGGACTAGAAGAATGGTGGTGTCTTCAACAGAAATAGGGAAGTTTGGAAGAGAGGTGGCTAGCAATGGAGACTGAAGGGATAGTCAGACAGTAGAAGCAAGGAGAATAATGTAATGAAACCCTATACAGGAGAGAGCCTCCCAGGGGAGGGTGGTCAACTGTGTCAAATGCAGCAGATAGGTCAAAAAGAAGGAGGACGTTGAAAAAAGACCACAGATTTGGCAATTTAGAGAGACCTAGTGATTTTTGAGAGGGTAGTTTCAGTTGAATAATGAGGTTGGAAGCCAGACTGAAAAGGGCTGAGGACTGAGGCAGCAGCAGGTGTAAAAACATTTTTGAAAGAGTTTGACAGAAAGGGAAGAGAACTATAAGAAGGTAGTTTGATGGGACAGTAGAGTCTAGTAAAAGCTGTTTTTTGTTTTTAAAAAACAGAGAAATCAGTAGATAAAGAGAGGTTGGAGATTTGTGAGAGAGTGAGGAGAGATGATTGAGGATATAATTTACTGGAGAAACTGAGATGTGATAGAATGAGGTATACAAGGAAAGAAGCTGGCCTTCGCAGGCAGAAAGGCCACTTCTGTGTCAGAGAATATGGAGAAAGAAGGAGAGAGTAGGAGGTGATATCTAGTTTTGAGATGAAGATCAAGGGAAAAGAGGAAGCTCACAGAGAATGGCCTACATTTTCTCAATAAAGGCTCAGCTAACAGTGATCAAGAGAGGTGTATATGTGGGAGACTTGAGGAGGGAACAGAAGGTTTGGAAAAGCTTCTGTGGAAATTAAGATACGGAATTAATTATGGGGGGGAACAACTGCTTGCTGCAGGAGAGCCTAGCTGATATTGGACAACATGAATGGTAATTGGGATGGAGCTGGAGTATATTCCTCTTCTGGAAGAGACCTGGATTCTCACCTCATGAAGGAATCAGTGGACAGTGGAATAGCAAACTAGTCCTGGCTTGTTTCGGTTTTCCTGACTCACTCATCCTTTCCAGGCCTCCCCACTGCTGGCTCTGGGAGCTCCATTCTTGAAACACACAGGTGGTAGCCCTTGAGGAGGTCAGCTGAACTCAGGGACATCACAAGAATAAAGGGAGGACATTAGGTTAGGTAATGGCAGCATCTGCCTAACCCTTCCATGGAGACATTGCTCTCCCATGTCCTCTATGGTACTTCTGTGCTTTAAACACTTTCTGTCCAGAGTCTACTTTCACACAGGTTGATTCTCATAGGCCTCTGCTAAGAGGAAGGGCTATTTTAGAGAGGGGGAGTGACAGAAAGGGAGTGGGGCTAAAGAATACCATGATTTTGACTATTTAGATAACCCAGTGACCTCTTTGCCTTTCAGATGGATACCATTTTCCAAAACGTCTCTCACTATGTTGGTGTGGAGATCAAGAAGCTTTCGTAAGTCTCTGCCATCTTTGGAGAACCAGAGCCATGTAGAGTGGGAAGTTAGATGGTATGGGTGCCCTATTAGTCGGGAGTATTCACCTTCCTCACCTCAACATCCTTCAAGGATAAATCAATCAGTCAACAAGACCACACTGTGCTTGCTGAGAATACAAAGAAAAAGCACAATAGCCCCTGCCTTCTCGTGGGCTTCTACAACATCTAGAGCAATACGTAAATCTAAGATAAATGTAAGAGTAGACCAAGGTAACCTTGGAGAAGAAATCACTAGCAGCTGAAGATGCATGAGAGAGAAGGGAGAACAGGGGATGCCTCCAACAGAAGGTAGTGTTTGAGTTTTGAAGGAAAACAGGGATTCTAAGAGGAAGAGATGAAGCAGAGGAGCATTCTAGGCACCGGGGACAGCAGAGCAAAGTCCTATTCATGGGAGATGGAGTGTGTGTTTAAGGAACAGCAAGAAGGCCTGTACATGGTTGGAATGTGCAGTTCACGTACATTCGTATACATGATGTAAAAAGTAGAAGCAACGTGTAAGAAGACTAGAAAGATAGGAAGGATCAGGTTGTAATGACCTTTAAATGCCAAACACGAATTCATTATTTCATTCTAGGGTTAAATAGAGTCACTACAGTTTATCGTGTAGGGAGGTGACATGGTCAGAATTTTATTTTAGGCAAATCATTCTGACAGTTCTGTGGAGAATGGATTGGAATGGGGAGAGATGTGAAGCAAGGAGACCAGTTAGAAGGCTATTGCAATAGTCTAGGCTAGAGGTGATAAAGGTCTGAGCTCAGGCCGTGGCTGTATTACGAGAGTGAAGGGGTATACCAAAGAGATGCTGGAGAAAAAGAAACAACAACATTTGGCAACTGGGGTAAGTGAGAATGAGGAGTGGAGGATGAGGAAGGCCAAGAAAGGTGTGGCTATGAGTCTGAATTCTGAATGACACCTGGATAAAGGATGTTCCAGGTTGTCCCCTATCTCCATGAAGGGAGTTTCCTCTAGAGGGAAGAGGGTTTGTTAAGAGTAGACATTCAATGTGGTTGTTAGGTTGGCCTGGTTACCAACCCTACTCAGGCATTGAGAAGATCATGAGATGACCTTGTCTCTTCTCTTCTCAGAAATGGCAGTATACTGGTGGAGTATGATGTGATCCTGTCAACAAGTTTCACCCCAGATTACATGACAGAATTGGAGACTAGTGCAAAGAAGGTAGAGGAAACAATTACAACAGTAATCATTGAGCAAGGAGACACAAACTGCACAGGTAAGTGCCCCATCTCACCCCTGCTCAAGTTTTTCTCTTATTACCTCCCTCTACATACACGATGCATAAACTGCCTCTACACTTGCCTTTGTTCCCCCAGGGTCAGTCCCCGTGTCTGTGATGTCTTCCCTCTCCCTTTGTATTTGGTGAATTTTTACCCCTCCTTTAAAAGCCAATTCAAAAGCCACTTCCCTGGGAAAACCTGCCCTTGGGTTCCTTGTACCTAACCACCTCTCCCCCTCCTACCCCCCACCTCAGGCCTTGAAGACATAAGGCCTCTCTAATAACGGGCTATCACAAATTAAGTGTTTGCCATATCTCTGTGTTTTTATTTTTCTACCACTGTAAATTCCAGGAGGGTGGCATCTTCCCCAGCACCTCAGCTCAATGTTCTTCCCATTTTCTTTTGGGTGCAGACCTAGGATTTCATCAGTGTCAGGGAACTTCCAGTGTGGAACCTAACTCCACCAATACAGATTCTCATCTCCTTTGTGATAAAGTCTTAGACTTGCCTCGGCCACTGAGAAGTTAAGTGACTTGCTTGTGGCCTCACATCAAGTATGGCTGGATTTGAACCCAGGTCTTCCTAACTCCCACCTCAGTCCTTTAGCCTTTCTACCATATCATCTATCCTTTTGTACACAGTAGGCAATTAATAAATGTCTGTTAAATTGTATTGAATCTCCTGAGACACAAGGAAGGAAGAGATCTTGCAGGGAGCTCATTGTCTCAAACTATCACTTTTGCATGACCCTGCCTCTCTCTCTCTCATCTGAGGGAGAAGGGGTAAGACGACAGAACCCAAGGCAGATAAAGTCCCAACTGGAGAGGTCTTACCCAAATCGGGGCTCACCTACTTTGAGGAAATGACAATCAGAAATGTGGGAAGGAAGGAACAAGCATTTATTAGGCACCTATCATATGCCACGCACTGTGCTAAGCACATTACAAATATTTCATTTGATCCTCACAATAACCCTGGGAGGCAGGTGCTATCATTACCCCACTTTACAGATGAGGAAACTGAGGCAGAGAGTAAGTGACTTGCCCAGGATCAGACAGCTAGTAAGCATCTGAGTCAAGAGTTAAGCCCAGGACTTCCTAACTTGAGGCCCAAAACTCTATGCTAAGCTCCCCTTAAGATAAAGAAAAGGTGTAGATTCAGAGATATTATAGCCCAACTATCAAAAAACCAGCTTCTTGCAGGAGACTCTCGGTAGCCACAGTGCCACGATGAGGTGGGCTTGTGGAAAAAGGCTGGTGGAGCTCACTAAGCAGGAAAAAATGCTTCTGAGCACAACTGGAAATGGAAATAGAAATGGAAATGGGAAAAAATTCAGGGAAGGAAAGAATTTCAAAGGGCTGAGTATCTGAAGCCTGAGGGTCTGGCTTATCCCCCACTCTTGGAGAGGAAGCCTTCAACAGAAAAGCCCTGAGACAAGGGGAGATTTACTCTTGGTTTTACTCTTTCACAGAAATATTATGTTTCAACCCCAACGAGACATCAGTGGATGAGCTTATAGTTTCCTATGATCCTCTGGGTATGTAAACCTAAAGCAGAAGTGGGGCAGGGGTTGGGGTAAGCTCTGGAGCCCACCCTGGGTGAAGAGTTCTTCCTTTGTACTATTTATTCCCTTGACTTTCTCCCTTAGTGGAATGCCAAGAGACTGCTGGAGAATTTAAGGAATTCTTCTACATTGACTACAAGGACGAAACACCAGAGTGTATTAACAGATGCATGCAAGGCTTCAACTCATCACTGGACTGCAACCAGGGAAAGTGTCTGTTCCAGCAGAGTGGGTCTCGGATAGGGCCTCGATGCTTGTGAGTTCCCAGGCCCTCCTAATAGCCTCCTTCCTTCTCCTAGGCCCATCTGGGCCCTCCCCGGACTGCATCCCCGAACCACATTTCCCCCTATCCCTCCAGAGGAGCAGGTCTTGATCTAGGCAGGCTTAAACCCTGTGGTCACATCTATAACAATCCTAGCCTCTTACTGGTAAGAGTGCCCTCTCACTGCCTGCCATCTGACTTGGCCCCTGCCCTCAGGGAGCTGACAAAGAAAACCATGTTCACTCTCTTGGACAGCTCTTGGAGAGCTCCCAGTCTGAATGGAAGGAATATGGTAGCCACCATCCAAATGTGAAGGAGCACACACCCACACAAAGAAGAAAAAAGCACAAAACCCAAATCATCCTAACATAAAAGCAAAGAAATTATCAGTTGCTGCCAGGGGTGTGCCAGGAGCCAGCTCAAACTGGTGTAACTTGCTCCAGTTTTCAGTGTGAGCAATCATACCTCAGAAATGGCAATGCCACATACAAATTAGGGCTTGATTTCTTGTTTTGTGGGTTCTCTAGACTGAAGAAAGTGCTAATAATGCAGATTTAACTTAAGTGTGTGTGTGCATACTTTTCCACCCAGACAGCCAAGTTGTTAAACTCATTTCCCAGTGCACTTTAGTATTGCTCTATAAACACTGTTTGAACTCAGCAAGAGGGCAGTAGAAGGCTCAGGGAAAGAAGGCATCCCAGCCTGGAAACCAATAATACTATTAAGGCATTTAGATGGTGCTTTGGGGTTTGTGAAGTGCTCTACATCCATTATCTTATTTGAGCCTCACAATGCCCCTGACTGCATCTTTCCTGAAAAGACCCCAGGCAGGGGCAAGTCAATGGAAGGACTAGCATGTGTAACTGAAGAAGACTTCTGGGAAGGGAAGGAGCACTGAGCAGATTTGAAGAGGGGAAGAGCAGGATTGATGTAGAGGGTTGGGGAGGGTGTCCCTCATGTGGTGGTAGATACATGGGAAAAATGAAAATAGAGTTTTGTCTGGATACATCGTGCTGGGGTATCTGAAGATGAGTTAGAGGTTGAAAGAGTGATTAGTGATGAATTCTTAACATGTGATGAGGACTATGGGTACACTTCAGTTGGAGCAATTCCCTACCCTCACCCTTGCACATGGAGCTGACAGGGAACAAACTCTGGAACAGGAAACACTGTTACAACACTCACGGGGCAGCATACCTGACCTGGGGAAGCAGAGGTGGATAATCATTATGAAGGCACTAGCTTCTCTCCCATTCTGAGGTTGCTTATAGACTATAGACTTATAGACAGATTAAGTCAAAAGTACACAGAACTTCTAGGTTAGTATTCCAAAACTGGCCTTTATACTGTGGTTGCTGACCTGATTGTGTTTACAAGAGGGAGGGCAAGAGAATCACATGACACCTCTTGGAGGCCAAGCAATGCCTCTAAGGTGTCCGGTCATTCCTAAGTGCTCTCCCTCATTTTGGGCATCCATGTGCATGCAGAAATACCCCTGGAGCTGGAATTAGATTATACGAATTCAGTTTTGAGTCTACTATGACCTTTTTGAGTGGCTCTGAGTACACATTTAACCTGTCTAAGCCTCTTTTCTCATCTCTATGATCAATAAGTCCTGTGCATTGGGTTAAGCTGTAAACTACTGCATTAGCTTCGGAACCCTCCTGTATCACAAGTAGTCATACCCTAACACACAAAATCATAGCTCCCAGATAGTTCTAGGCCCATTTTCCTTGAAGCTGGACTCCATCCCCATCCAGCTCACATTTCCTTCTCCTGGGGCCCCTTGACCAGACCCCTATCTCCTATATCCTAGTTCCTACAACCTGCACACATCTTTACCCTCTTCACAGTCCTTTCTCCATGGGATCAAAGGGCCAGTGCTGGAGATTGGGTAGAGTTAGAAGAAAGTGTCCATGATCTTGACTAAAATCTTCTTTCTCTCCTACCTTTACTATCATTCAACAGCTGTTTCACAACAGATACACACTGGTACTGGGGAGAAACCTGTGACTTCAGCACCAGTAAGAACCTGGTGTATGGGTTAGTGGGCACCTTAGGGGCAGTGCTGGTGCTCACCATCGTTGCCCTCTCTGTCTTCATGTACATGTCCCGGAGGAAGATCCAAAGGTGAGCCATCTCTACCTCTACTTGTTGGTTGGTTTTTTTAGATTAATTTATTGATTTATCAACAATCACTTCCATATGCTTTTGAGTTGAAAATTTTTCTCCCCCTTCCTCCCCCCCCCCTCCCCAACACGGCGAACAATCTGATATAGGTTTTACATTTACATTCCTATTGAACATATTTTCACATTAGTGACGTTGTAAGTAAATATTAAAACCAATAGGAGGAACCATCAGAAAGATGAAACAAAACTCAACAGAAAGTAAAAATAAGTAATAGCAATTCGACTTCCACAGGTCTTTCGTTGCATGTGGACAGCATTTTCCATCCCAAGGCCTCTGGAGATGTCTTACATGCTTGTAATGCTGAGAAGGGTTCAGTTTAACAATCCTAGTCATTGCATAACGTGGCTGTTATTGTGTACAAAGTCCTCTGGGTTCTGCTCACTTCACTCAGCATCAGACCATGTAGGTCTTTCCAGGTTTTTCTGTCTACCTCTCCTTCTTACATTCCAGGTTGTAATCTTTGGCCTTTGTAATTCTTCATATCTTCAGGATGGCCATTGAGGGTTGGGAGGAAAGATGATCTGAAGGAAGTCACAGATAGACTGGATGCTCTTCAGGCCATCTCCCCAAAACGTAGCTCGTCTGAATGTTATGGGCATTGTGCTGAGCCCTCAGTTCGGATAGGGGTGGGGGGTCACTCTGGCATTTTTGTCAACAGGCAGAAGGCCAGGCTGGATCAAGTGTATAAATGGCATGAAGAGGATGGAGGACCAGCTCCTGGGAGCTTTCAGAATACAGGCTTTGACATCTGTGAAGGTACAGCAGCCTTCTTTGGGTTCTTAGTGGCTACAGGGAGGCACTTGTAAGGAATGTCAGAGGACTTTGAGGGAGGAAAGGCAGTTCCCCATTCTAAAACGCTGGGCCCCACACAGCTTCCAAGACAGCAAGAAAGTGGTAGTGCAAAGCACTGAGCAGGTTGGGGGAAGAGAAAATGTGAAATAAAAGTCTACCTTCCCAACCACGCCACCTTCCTCTCTGTTCTCCCTCCCTCTAGAACCAGAAGATTCTCTTTACATGGATTCCACCTACAGTAATTTCCAGCCCTCCTTAGATCACATTGACCCTGAAAAGAAGGTAAGCAAAAGCATTTCTCTAGTCCCAAATTCCCTGACACAGACTTTTCAGGAAATGCAGAACTGTCCCTAGGCTTTGGAAAACTGGGGCAGTAACTCTTGGCCCTGAGCACTAATGGACCCCATGCTTCTGGCATTTGACAATTACTCAAAAAAGCTGGACAGAAGGTGGCTTCCATATTTGGTGCCCCAAGATCTGATGCACATTATTGTTTCGTGATACCCTCATATCACCATGGTTAAGAGGTAGGACCAACCTCTCTCCATATCCCCATAGCCACATGCTAAGCTCCTCAGGTTGCATTGTATCTGTCTCTCCAAGGTTGCTTTTGTCATTCCTTGTTATATAATTTAATCTGGGGGATAAATGGGTGTGGGGTGGGGTGGAGAACATAGGGAAGAAAGCATATAATATACTTTCTGTCCTCCTAGGGTGGCAGGTGGGTCAAGGTTAAACAAAACACCTCCTCAACTCTCTATATCACATCCTGTTCTTGGAGTCTTCAAATCTGCTCAGTGCTCCTCCTGTCCCAGAAGTCTTTCTCAATTACACATGAAAATCCTTGCACTGACTTGCCTCCTACCTGGAGACTTTTCAGGAAATTCTGATACCCATCGAGGTAGATAGGTGAAACATACCAAGTTATTCTGAGACATATCTGATTATTTCACTGGTTCAGATCTCACCATTATATCAATGGCCACCGCAGGGTCAATGGGAGGAATCTTCCCTAATCTCTAGCATCTCTGCTGCCCTTACCTCTCTCTAGCCTCAACATCTTCCAGTAGCCTAGCACCCACATAGATGCCTTCTCTTTCTAGATCCAGATCCAAAGGCCACAGGTGGTAATGACCTCAGTATGAAAACTCACAGCTGAAGAAAACCTGTAGGTGGAACCCTACAAGGAGACAAGAATATCATTTGTAATACTGCCAAGGAAAGAAGTGCCAAATCCTCAGTTAGTGAGTGGAAGAACAGAGGCCTGGGCTTTGTTGATGTGAGATTATGTATGCAAATTGCCTTGTAAACCATTACTTGCTATGCAAACTGAATATATAATTATTATTTTTATGTTTCTTACTATTATGGCATTCTTTTTATTGATATTCCAAGGACACTGTTCTCCCACAATGTAGGTGCTCACCCAGCACCTCAACGGAGCTTCTGGCTGCATACACAGAGGAGAGAGAGGACTGCATGAAGGATGAAAGAGGGAGGAGGGAGGAGGGAGGAGGGAAGAGAGAAGAGAAAGCACTTTAGAAAAGACATCACTGTGGTCATTGCTGACTTCTGACATTTAGGGGTTGGTTCCCTCGGGGTGGAACTTTTCTCCCCATTCAGTTACAGTAAAACAGAGAATTCACATATGCAAATACGTATAACACTGAGATCTTTCTCTTTTTCTACATATACACAGGCATATGCTTATGTACACACAGAATCTGCAGTTGATGGTGTAGAATAGTCCCAGACTATGGCAGGAACTTGAGGATAAAAGGACGAAACATTTCTGTTGGATTAACCCAAGGCCCCTTGGGAACATCATGGAGCACGTACTAAGCAGACAGCTGACTGTCTCCTGAAGCTTTCATCTTTCAGGCAGGAGCCTTGGAAGTGGGGTTGATGCAGAACCACTCTGGTCACCAATGATGGAATGCATCTCCTCTAGAGCCCAGGACCAGTACTGACCCATGTCCAGATAATATTCACCCCTAATATTTGCATATTGCTTTCTGCCTTTTTTTTTCTAAAGGCTTCCTCACACCTTAATATCCTTTTATCCTCACAAAAGCCTTATGAAGTGTCAGCACTTGGTAGATAACGATGCTGAGAACAGAGAGTGAG